>NC_136004.1:19185048-19375048 GCF_048128805.1 Centroberyx gerrardi
AGCCTTCGTCTAGACTGCACGGTATTCAAAATGACACTGACTTCACTGTCAGCTCCACTGGTGCGACGGTTAGTTCAGGAGTGTGTGTGTGCGTGTGTGTGTAGAGGTGAAGGAAGGAGGCCCTTCTCATTGGCAGAGGTTGGAGTCAATTGTTTCCAGATGTGGTGGTGTGTGTAAGCGTGTGTGTGTGTGGGTACATAAGGGTGTGTCCCACTCATAACTGATGTGGGGAGCAGAGTTTAGATGGAGTGATTGCTCTTTGAAATAAAAGAAGGCAAGCTTTTTTTCCCCCATGTAGGCACACCCCATGGTGATGCCACGTACAGATATTGTAATCCCACTCCAAACCACAGGAGGGAGACAGAGAGAGACAGTGGGTGCAGGACTGAGGAGAACCAGCTCAAGTCTGCGGACTAGTCCCTGGTCTGAGCCTACTAGTACTTCTGGAAAGGAGGAACATCCTGCTTTTTTGGTTTGGATACGAACTCAAATGTCAGCGAGTGCCGTGTCGTTCAAGACTGCCATCACACAGGAGGAGAGAAGAAGAGGAAAGTAAAGATGAATGGAGCGAACATGTGGTGGAGCAGGATGGAGTGTATGTAGAGCGAGATGAAGGGTTTAAAGACCCCGTGAAATGGCATCTTCACTTACTGGATTTGATGCAGGATGTTGGGGCGGGACATGATGCAGTGAGGGATCATTCAAAAGTCTAAACCAATGGAATATGAGTCAGGGAGAGAAAGGCAATTTTATTTGATGGGAGGGGCAGAGGGGCGGGATTGTTCAAAAATCTGATGGGTTTTATTGGTTAGAAAATTATACTACTACTGCAGCATGAGGTCACCATGAAAGATACTCAGTTTTTCAGGAAGTAAAAGTAATGGGAGTTCATTTCATGGAGACTTTACGTCATAGTAGAGGGAGTTAGAGATCACTGAGTGTGTGTGTGTGTGTGTGTGTGTGTGTGTTTGTGTGTGTGTGTGTTAAGGGTCGTGGGGGTGCGAGGGTTCATCTGAATAGAAGAAAAGAACAGATGTCTTGAAATGGCATTACAATGGCCCCCGGCTAAACCCCCCTGTCTTTCTCAGTGACCAGCTGTCCCTCCCATATAGGCAATAGTGCAAGGAGTTACACACACATACACACACACATACACACATGCAGATGAACAGACAGACAGGGACAGACTCACTCACTTACTACCTCACTCACACACACCCAGAGTTTGTTCTACCTGCTGTCAAGTCGATGAAATATCAAAAAGACGTACGCAGAGGATAATCATCTCCATTCATCACTGTCTGTCTGTCTGGATCAACCAGAACAGGAAATATGTCTCTCTGCTCCTGTCACTCTGACGTTTTTAGCTGGGAACTGACTATTCCATCTGGCAAAAAGTGCATAGAACATAATATTTTGCCAATACAGCGGGGTTATGTAATGGTATATTGTAAGACGATAACACCAACTCATTGCTGCCGTTGTGGGGCGACTTGGCTGCTGAAGTCGTGACTCAGCTTCACCTCTCTGGCCACTTCCAGCTGATCAAACACAGGAGGAGAGGGAAGGTAGGGTGTACGGCAGGTGCAGAGGGACATAAAGGACAAACCATTAGTCGGAACTAATGACGGGAACCGCTGAGCAGGAGGCTGTGTGGGGCAACTTGACCTCGTTTGACTTTTAGCAAACCTCAAAACGCAGCAACTGTTTGTATGTAACATGTGCCATTTGGTGAACGGCTTTATCCAAACACACAGGATCAGCGTCTAGACATAAATTGGCCTCCCACTCTGTGTTTCCATGTTTTCCAAAGTTTTATGTTCTTTTCACAACATGAAGTGGGAGCAGGGAACAGTTTCTCTCTTCTGTTCCCCACCATTCTCAATAGTCCCTGTCATAAAATCTGCCTTTCATAGGAGAACACAAAGTGAAGTTGGCTCCATGACTTGTCTGTTTGTGTGTTTGTTTGTCCGTCTGTCTGTTGACGGGGCTGCAAAGGCAACAATCCAAATATCAGCCACTCAATCAGCAGGCACCACTTCTCTCTTCCTCTCAGTCATACAATGTTGTGGCCTTAGAGGAAACAACTCTCAAAAGGCCACCGCAGTTAACTCCACGGCAATTACCAGGGCGCGCGCACACACACACACACACAAATACAGAATCCAAATGAGATGATGCCAGCAGTGCACACATCACTCTCCTTCGCCCAGCACTCCAAAGAGGCTACTGTCCGTTCTCTGTGACAGAGACACAAAAACACAGACACAGACTGTGAAGCAGCCAGACGGCCAGTGATGTAGCAGTGACCTTTACTGATGACATCTCTACGTCTCACAGCCATCCAGCTGACGTTTTCACACCATTAACCCTGAATGCTTCCCCTAATGGTTTACTGGCTATCTGACGGTGCATGGGCCGACAGGCGAGGTAGGGGAGGGCAAGAGGGAGAACAGGGAGAGATAAGGGGAGGCAGGAACGGTCAGCACGGGTGAGACAGAGGCGGAGGAGATGGAAGATGGAAGTAAAAACCACCAAGAAACATAAAGATGGACCCTGAACTCCCCCAGCCTCCCCCTCCCCCTCCCTGTCATGTTTGCTCTCCTTGGAGATGCAGAGGCCTCTGTACGCTTGGCTCTTTAACATGCTAATCTAACAGCATGTAATTGCTCCGGCAACAATAGATTACTCCACTGAGGGACACTTGGCTAACTTAGCCTAGTTTTAGCATCTGCCCATTCAACGACAATGGGCTCTTGTGAGAGCGTGGCTAGTCTAGCATCTAGCATCTCTGTCCACTTAGCAGAGGGATTCAGTCACCTGGATATTATCAGGGAAACATAGTAGATGGAGAGAAGTGTTTTGTCACAGAAACAGAGGACGCTTTGTATTTCTGCAACAGAATGTGTTGTATAGTGTATTAGTTTATTGTGCTTTGTATTTTAATGTGCTGATGGCTCCTGCCCAAGGACTACAGATGCAAATAAACCTCCGGCTCTACTCTGGTGCAATATGTTATATTGAGCGCTGTCCCTGTCAAATAAACAAATTAAGTAAAGTAAAGGAATGAGAGAGAACACAAGCTCTGATTTGATGGTGCTTATTATTTAGGCCGCTTCCACAAAATTCAGTGTCATGGGGCTGTTAGACTCTTAATCTTGTTACAGTTTATTACACAGAGAACGGTTACAGAAATAATCTTAATTCTCCTCATTCATTTCATTGGATTATTGCTCAGAATCCTTATCCCTCTTTCGAAATAACTTGTAATCCCAAACATATCAAGGTCGACCAAATACTTTTTTTTTTTTAAGAATCCTGCTATCTGGGTCAGCCTTGGGTTATTTTCCAAAAGCTTTTTGAATCACATATCTGAGGCATGGTAAGCAATGCAGTGTAATGTATAAAACCTAAGGGCATGATAGAGGAAAAAAATGACTCACTTTTGGTATAAGACACACACACACACACACACACACACACACACACACACACACACACACACAACACACACAATACATAGCCACAAGTTCTACTGGATCATTGGCATTACATGGATGTTTGCTGGATGACTGAATGAAAGTATCTGCCAGTGAACAGACTGCAGGGCACAAACACCTTAAACATCTGAACTCAGATAGGAACGCCAACTGTCAGAGAAAAACACCCCAAAGAAATCTTGCAGGGACAGGAACACACATGCACACACACACACACACACACACACACACACACACACACACACGTGACAGAGGTTGCTAAACATTGGAAGGGTGGAGTCATTCAGTGAAAAATAACTATAGCATGCATGTCTTTTATATATTGTGGGGTTACAGCATTTAGTTTATTATGATTACTGTCATTTTGATATGTTAGGACAGAGGACTGTACAGGGGGGCAAATATAATGTTTTTACTTTTATTTGCTTTGTGTTTGGTATGTAGTTTATTGTGTTTTAAGTGTGTGTTGCTGCCGTGACAACTATCTGTGACATCTGTCTATCTATCTATCTATCTATCTATCATCCATCTATCTATCTATCTATCTATCTATCTATCTATCTATCTATCTATCTATCTATCTATCTATCTATCTATTTAGTACAGTAAATGGTAATCAAAGAAGTTCAAGAATAAAAGTAACATATTAGCAGAGGGCCAGTTGCTGCCTTCTTGAATCAACCCTTCTCTGTTTCTCTTTTTACCACTTTCTTACCACATCTCTCTTTCTACTGAGAGCAGGAGCCCCAGGGGGTTCCCCAGTTTCAATAGCCCCCCCACCCACCCACCCACCGACCCCCAGATACGCCTATCCCAGCTCCGCAGCTGGTCTTCACTGAGAGTGGGTGAGGGACAGGAGTCCCATCTGTGGCAGCGAGAGTTTGTACATGTGTGTGTGTGTGTGTGTGTTTAAGACGGAGAGAGAGTGAGTGGGTGGATGTGTGGAGGCGGGGGAAGTTGGAGATGGTCAAGACTGAATGCAGGACACACATGCACGGACGCAAACGCATCTGAACCAGCATCTGCTACTCTGCTCAGCTCTCTAGAGAGATATAATGTCTATAATATGACCGCTGACCTGTTTTTACAGTTATTTTTACAATTATGAAGTTCCAGACAGCTTTGACAACAAGGTATAGAGGTACAAGGTGTTCAGATAGATTGAAGTGAATCCCTTTCTCAAACATGCTCCTTAAAATCAAGCACTGATAGATATTAAAGGAAATTTCCACCCTCCTATACTCTGTTATATATCATCAATCTGATGTTCAATGTTTACCAGGAGTTATTTTGCGATGAAGTGTTGTAATTTACTTTTTTGTTGTACCCACTTTCCCTCATCGTCTACTTCTACTTCAGTTAGTGATTTCCTGCATTTTCCAGAATGACTTTTGACAACCTGCAGAGAACAGGTGTGAACTTGTTATAGCGATAAAATAGCAATAAAAGCAGCAACATGTTTTGTGGCTGCATTGCATTCTGGTGTATGGAGAGACTAGAAAGAAACCCTCGCTCTTTGATTATGAGGGACTGACACCAAAACCTGACATTTACCATTCATATTTTAGATAGCTGAAAACATTTCTGCTATCAAACTCCATTGTATCAGCATTGGAAACATCATGTTGTCTATGTTTGGCCCGTTATCTATCAAGGCGGCATACAGCTGTAGTAGAAACAGCCATTGTGAATTCTGTATCAGCCGTTCTCTCTGGTCTGTGATGAACACTTTCACCAGTGAACCTCTGCCCACACTGAGCAATCACCACATGGGATTGTGAGTAGGTCAGATAGTGTCGTCCGCTCCTTTGCATCAAGTGATGAAAATGGATTTTTTTTTTTAAACTCTGTTGCCTGGCAACGCAACATCATATGAAGTGACATGAACGTTTAGGCGATGTGAGGGAGGGGGGGAAGGACCAAAGGAGGGAGGAAAAGATTGAGGGAGGCAGATATGGAAAGAGGAAGATGAGAGGAGAGGAAGAGGGACGGAATTCAGAGGGTGTTATAAAAGGATTGATTTAGGATTGATTATCAATTGCAATTCTCCTTCTCTGCAACACGATCTCAACATTTAGTCACTCCAAGCATCATAACAGGATTGTCTTTCTCATGCTTCCCAGCTCTCTCCCACCTCCTCCACAGCCTGGCTGGGCCACAATACAAGATATTTTTCCCAACAGAGACAGATGCAGTAGTGTATGTGGGAGTAAAGAATGGATGACAGCCAGCAGTAACACTCACATGGTGTTCAAAAAAACAACTACTATTATTATAGTAATACTGTGTAGTGTTGTAAATGTTGAGCCTCTGGAAATGTCTGGAAATGTGTGAGTGGATTGGGATTTATATGAGGAGTAAAATTCAGCAGTTATTTTGATCATGATCTTGTTATTTTTACTGGGAAATGGTCTTGTTTCTGCACATACTGTACATCTGTAAACAGACTTCACTGTTGCGGCCGTATTAATCCAGGTTTTTCAGCAATCTGCTCATAAGCTTGTGCAGTGTGGCGGTGATTCCATGTGACACCAGTGTTTCCAACCACTGGATTTGGTCCGACTCCAACTGTTAATTCTGGGAGAGGGCAAATCTGTCTGCAACCTGACCAGCTTATATCTCACAGCCATGAGGGGGGTGGAGAGGCACAAAGGCTCCCAAGGAGGAGGAATACTAGGAAAATAAAAAATAATAAGATGGAAACCACTTCTAATATAAAAAGAACACTAAAGACTACAGAGAAGCATGTGCATACTGTAGAGATAAGAGACCTATTTTTTAGATTTCTTGCTTTTATTGTTTTATATACTATTTATACTTTTTATATACTATTTACTCTTATATACTACTTTCTTTATATACTACCTATAAAAAGACCTATTCCCTATATTTTAACTTTTTATATACTAGCTTACTTTTATATTTTGTGTTGTTTTATGTTTAATGTGACCTATGAGAGCAACCCACTAAGTCTGATTCCTTATATGTGTAAACTTACTTGGCTAATAAAACTAATTCTGATTTTGATTCTGATTCTTTGAAGCTAACAGGTGCAAAGAAGAAAATGTGCAGGCATATGCATATATTTATGCTTATAGTGTGCATGTATTGTAGAGGCATATTTATTGTTCAATGGACTATATATGTATTTTTATCTTTGTGGCTGTTAGCTTGAATTAGTAATAATAGTGTTCTTTTTGCATGGTTCTCCTCTCATTATTTTTCCAGTTTAAATCTGAATATCAAGCATGTTGGTGGCTTGAATGGCCCACTTGAGTCATGCTGTTGATGGATATTATTCTATGTCTATTAAAGATGGGGTTCACTGAATCAGCCAACCTTAAAAAATGAAAGCACATCCATGCCATAATATACATGCAAATGCCCCTATCTGTTATCAAACACTACAGCAGGAGGCGGAGGAGGAGGAGCATGGTCATCGGAGATGGTGCTAAAGTGAAGTGCGACCTCCCCTGCAGGCTCATGTGGCCGCTGTGTTTATAAAGTGGAGGATGGGTTCACTAGAGGTAACAACAGGAGCACAATGTGATCTGAAGTGCTGCTGGAGGTGACGCTGACAATAAGGTCAGTCCGTCAGATGACTCAGTGCTTCACTTTGGTCTGACCGATAATCGTTCATTCTAATGGAAGCAGGTCACTGGGCTGCCGGATGAGAGGATGGAGGATGCAGCCCTTGGGTACCATGTTGCTGACGCCTCTTCAGTGCCAGCGCTGCTGAAGCCGGCCTGTTCCGTATGCGTCTAAAAATGAAATCTGATCCCCTCGTCAGTGTGATGATGATGATGATCACCATGGCTGCTCGGAGCATCCTAACGATGCGCAGCGCAGGATAGGTTAAAAACCTGGCTCTCTGCGAGACGCGCACATCGAAAAATGCCAAAATACGCGATTTTAAAACATTGAGAATCTCGTGGCATTGCTGTTGTTGCTGCTATCGAGGTCGTGCTGCGTGCGGCTAAGGTTTCGGACAATGCTACATATTGAGAATGACATTTTTCAACAGCACCAAAATTGATCAAATAATACATTTGATGATTTCTCTTACCTCCGTGCTATCATCTATTGGCCATTACAGGATGGATGGGAGGAGGCGCAGGTGCAGGGATGCAGAGCGACGCCCAGGGAATCAAAGAGAGAGAGAGGGACATGAAGCAATCATTACATTGACTCTCAATCAGCCTATACCGACGGCAATAAAACATTCCTTTAATCATGCTCACCTGTTTTAATCGGGATCCGACTTTTGTACCTGATGCTGCTCGTCATGTTAACTGCTCTCCTCCCTCGATTTACCGAACCGACGGCTCAGAGAAAGCAGCCGCTCTAAAGCGCAGAGACGGGCAGAGAGCAGGAGGGCGGGGTGAGCTGACAGCGTCAAGTCCCTCCTCCTCACTATATGGTACGCAGGCCCAGCCAGTCCCGGTCCACATGTCAGATGCTGTTAACCCTAGAATGCATGACGTCACGGGGCAGGCTCACAATGACCTTCACTGAAATCAGTGGAATTTATTAAGAAGGCCTTTCATCTTTATGACATAATGTTTTCATTAGAATTATGTTATTTGTCATTTTTCAGCTGGGTTTATTTATCCCTCAGAAACAAACTGTTCTGCCCCCCTCTTTTACTGAACTGATTTTATTTTAGTTTTTTAATGCATTATTTGACCATAACAGTGATATCTGCATGAACCTGAATACAATTTTGAAGGAATTTTTTTAATTGCCAATTGTATGTGGATGCAACATACTTTTTAGTATTGAAGAAAATTCAGAGTATAGGGCAAAAGGTTGCAACGTTTTTGTATATTTCATGAAAAAAGTCCGGAAAAGATCCAACGATAAGATGTAAATATTATTTTGTAGAAAGATTCCCATAACTGTTGCAGTCTTTTTAAGCCTGTGATAAAACTCACTCAGTGCTGTGTGTACACACACAGCTTTCGTGTTCGTGGCAAATTTTTGCTCAGACATATTCACAAATCCTATGAACATTATGCAAATAGCTATGAATCAATGTGACCATGTGACACATTACATACACTACAGGCCATATACAGTATCTAGTGTTTTACATTAAAAAGAATGAGGCTCTTTGTGACCCTGCTCATGGAAACTTGGGGGGTCAATACAAAAACAATTCTCTGAAAATGCACTGAAGATAAATTTACATGGGTAAGAGGTAACAGACAAGAATTTTGAGGAATACATGGAATATCAAATGATAAAATATTTTTATCGTACTGAGGGTTTTAGTTGCCACAAATCCTTCAAAATCCCCAAATTATGTCAGTCTACCATTTGAATGAACAAATGACAACTTGTGCCTCTAAAGAAACTTTATTTCAGCAAGAAATACAAAAACAAAAACAGACCTAAAAACAAGTCTCTACTGACTTATGGTTAATACTGTCTGTCTTAATAAATTCAACAGACAAAGTTGCATATAAGAGCAAAGGACAGATAGAAGAACAAAATAATGCCAATGTCACACCAATGACTGCACAGTAAATGGCACTGCTGAACACACATAACAGTTAGGATGTTTAGTCTGCTGGTAACAGGAGCAGGTTGGCTGGCATAACACATACAACAGTTGCATATTGTAATATTCTGTTTTTAAAAAAAGACAAAAAAGAAACAGGAAAGCCCATATATGATGAAAGAAAATGACTCACAGAGCTCGGTGCCAAATAGGCAAAAACCTCCAAAACTGCTCCTGTAGTGTACAAATGGAATATCGCACTTGAAATGACATCAGTGATGCAGATAAGGACGTGTACGTATGTAGATATTTGACGTGATCATTTGGTTAGTTTTCAGTCTGTAGAAGTGGAATGGCACTGGCAGCAAGTTTCATGCAGTACTCATTGATAAATACAACATAACAACAACATGGCACTTTTATTCAGCTTTAATGTGATCCTATATGAGCTGGATCACTCAGGACAGAGGTGATTTTCATTTAGCACAGCCATAACCCAAATGCAGGAGCTGACTTTTAATCCTCGCAATCTGAGCTCCATCTAACCAACTATTATTCTGCTCGTCTGTCTTTATAACTTTTTATATTTTTTTGACCTATAAATAATAGCCTACCAACCAAACCAACTTAAAGATTTAGGGCTGAACACAAACAAGGACAAATATTTTGTTTATCAGGAATTCCAGACTCATAAGAATTCCTCATTCCTCTAGACAAGGACACAGATTCCCTCATTAATAACAGAGACGACAGTCCACACATACCTCTCAATGGTGATTTTTATACTAATAGCATTATAAAACTGGAACAAAGAGTATTCAGCTCACATTAACCTTGTCTGATCAAACTGACGGAGAGGCACCAAACGTCTGAATCCATTAAGAGGAAAAGGCGTTTTGGTTATGGAATTATTTCAGAAGCCAATAGACAAAAGATGAGAAACACACAGTTATATATATTTTTAGGATATTTAAAATGTTTTTCAAAACATGATGAACAGTCATTACTTTTTAGATATAGTGCTGTAAATAAACTGAAAATTAACTGTGCTATCTGAAGGACGCTTCACCAACTAATGCCAGGACTTAAACAAAACAAACAATCCTTACAAACATTTTTGTAAACATGTTAGTGCTGACCGCAAAAATCTCTGACCCTTAGTACCGTTATCACTGGCAGCTCTGTGGAACATAATTTAAGACCAAAGACCAAATAATATATATATACATCAATGGTGATCATCCAGTATCCAAACATTTTCATGATCACCCTTATTCTAATCCTGTCCGATCCCACACAGCAAACTAGGACACACGAAACAGGACAAACAGTGAGAGTCGATTCATTGACTTGAGCAAAGTGTCGTGATACAGAGGAGAAAACGTTGACGCGGTGCTCCTGAACAGCTGATGGATGGATGTTTGGAGGAAAGGGAAAGGGGGAGGAGTGCAGAGGTATGTGGATAATGGTGCAGGCCACACTGTTCCTGGATACCTGGGGTCACGGGTGGGAACTGAAGGCGTGGCGGCAGGGAGGGATGGATTCAGAGCAGGGCGAGCGGGGTTGGTGGGGATGGAGGGGGCAGAACCCCATGCTTCCCTTCTGCTCAAACCTTTTCACTCGTCCCCTTTCATCTTCATCTGTGCCTGCATCTGAGCAATCATCTCTTGCATGCGTCTCAGCTACAGGGAGTAAATAAAACAAAACAAAAAGAAGAAAGGATCACAATCAGTTTTGGAGAGTATTAGTTTTAAAGTAATAACCTGTAACCTTTTCCATATAAATAAATTTCCGTTTTCTTCATCTCTATCGCCAATCATCAAAGTTTTACATTTGCTAAAAACCCCAGTGGAGGGTAGCTGTTTTCAGGGGAAAATCCTCTGGCAGCAGAAACAGTTTGTTTGGAATAAATAGAAGAAGAACTGGGTAGTTAGCATAAGCAGTGACAGCCACCATAGCTGAACAGACAAAGAAAGAGCGCCACCTACAGAAACTCAAACTTGATCAACAGAAAATCCAAGGAAAAAGACGTCACAGTACTGGACACACTGTTTGATTGCCAAGTGATCTCTGGGAAGTGTAAAAACACCAGAGCAATGACCGCTGAGCACCAAAGACGTTGCCAAATCTCACCCCCACAGGAGATGGCTTGACTTGACTTTTTGCAGGGGCTGCTTGTCATTGTTTAGTAAAATGTAAGTGTAATTTAACATGCTTCAGTGCATATTAATTACTCAGCACAGCATTGTTGTAACAGCAGTAGATGAAATTGATGCCAAAAATAAATAACGAAAAAGTAAACAACTTTGTTTGAAAGTAACAACTGGCTAATTTGAAAATTAGCTGATTAAATGAATTGAAAAAACAAACAACAATGTTAAGTTACTCATTAACACACAAAATAATAAGTGTGTTGAGCTTAATTCCTAACACCAGTCAGATACTGTTTAATAATCAACAGCCATGTGCTGTTCTTTAATGTGTATCTCCACCTTGTGGCTGATGGTGGAACTTCCAGCTTTTCACACCAATGCAATGGCATTATTTTCAAAGTCTTTTAGTGGGTCTTATGTGTCTGGAAAAGGCTGAACATGTCTATTTAATCCGGACAACTGATGTAGTGTCAGGTGTATCTGGCTACTCTGAACAATCAAGTTGTTTCTAAACAACCAAAAGGCAAAGCTCCTTTGGTATTCCAGAGTTTCTTTTTTAGCTGAATTCAGGTTAGAGATAGACTGATTGAAAAGATCAAAGAAATGCAAGAGCATATTAGTGGTAAACAACCAAATCTAATCTAAGTAATTTATATAATCCACCCACCCAAAACCTGACATCATGTAAGGAAACAGATCACACAAACCCACCCATTCCTGCAGCTTTGCTCTTTACATTACTGAGGTCATTCCCACCATAAAACTAGGCCAGAACATCCAGGCAGGAAGTGATGTCATATCCTTGCTGGGCATCGGTGTTTACAAACAGCTCTAATTACACCCCACCCAGTCACTACTATACATTGCCCTAGTAACGCAAACAGACCAATCAAGAGCAGCCAGGAAACAGTTTAAAACCTAATGACAAGTGCAGGCTGCTGCAGGTAAACAATTGATATGAAGATGGTGGGGATGGAAATAAACCATACTTTTGTCTCTCCCTTGATAAAATGTAAACATACTTAAAGAATTAAAATTGTTAATAATATTGGTTTGAGCTTGAAGTGTGTGTGTGTGTGTGTGTGTGTGCGTGAGTGAGAGAGAGCGTGTGTGTAGGTGTGTGTGTCCTCACCTCAGCCTCTTTCTGTAGCAGGATCTGGTCCTTATCCACCACATCCTCCTCCACAGCTCTGTAGAGACAGAAAACACACATTAGTTACAGATTACTGACGTTGGTTCAGATACAGCAGCTCATCCGCTGTTCAATTCACAGAAAAAAAACATAAAAAAACAAACGTCTCACCTGCCGGCTCTCTTCAGCCTCTCGGAGCGGAAGTTCTCGTAGTGCAGGTCCTGAGTTACCTCCTGGAGGTCTTGCATGTGGGTCCTGCAAAAAAAAAAAAAACATCAGACACACAATCCTGTCTTCACACACTAGGAGGCAGAAGAGATTTTCCAAAGACTTCTCCAAAGATAGCCTATAGTGGACATTTACAACCAGCTTTAAAAAGGCAGCGGTTCTGCTTTTTTTTTTTTTAGGGACTATCCTTCCCAAAATCCAATTTCTGAAGCAGTTTTATTGCCAGGGAGACTCACACAAGCATGGTGCGCAGTTTGAGGAAGTCGTTGTGCTCGGGGTTCTCCACCTCCACCACTCCCCAGGGGTAAAGACGGCCACGGATCTTCTTCCCCTTAACCTCGATCAGCTGGTTGGAGCCAATCACAGCAAAGGGAATGCTCGCCTGGGAGAGGGAGATAAAGGGTGGAGGATCCCCGGAGAGAAACAGAGATGGAGGGAGGGACACGGAAACAGATATGGAAAATAAAGGTATCAGAGGGGGGGGGGAGCAGGCAGTGGAGGGAAGGAAGGGAGAGAACGGTGTCTATCACTAAGCCGGCAGATGGAAACACCAAACTAGCAGCAGGGTGTGCATCCCTCTCTCACCTTGAGCACTCTGGTCTGCTCCTTGAACTCCTCGTCTTCATCAGAGTCAGCGTCAGGTAGTTGGTAGATTTTGATCCCGTGCTCCGCGATCTCATCCAGGATCTAGGAGAAGGAAACATGGGAGCAGAGGGTGAGCCTGAGTCGGCAGGGTTCACGACCTCAACATGAACTCCTGACATCCCACCGCACAAGACAAACATGACTCCTCAGCTTTCACTGCAGATACTGTCTGAGGCTCAGCTTGGCTTTCTACAAGGTGTAATCTGATCAAACTGCCCCATCATTCAACCATCTATTAGTCTCCTCATCTAATTATTATAATATCCTCTCTGTTATTTCACTAAGGATTTCTCTTAAACTGAAAATATGCGCGTGTAAGCCTTGATAACAGCCCCTTACTCCTGAAAACGCATTCTTACTGCTTGCACAACTTCTACTTGATTCCAATGGGGCACAGATTTGGTAATTTCAGTGAATAAATAAATATCTACATTTTTAGTAACCTTTGAGCTGTATGAACAAACTGCAGCTCTGACCCAAAAATGAAAAGTAAGAGAATAATAACTAGACTAAGAGGAGGAAGTGGGCGAGCACCTGTTATTGCAGCGGCGCATTTAATTAAAGTACCCCATGGAGGAAAAGAGGGGCGAGACAGAAAGGGTAGGCAGGTGAAAAATAATAATGGTGTGTGTGTGTGTGTGTGTGTGTGTGTGTGTGTGTGTGTGTGTGTGTGTGTGTGTGTGTGTGTGTGTGTGTGTGTTAAAGTTCTGAGAGAGTTAGAAGTTCTCACCCTCCTTTATTCGGAGGCCCACCGGTGAAGAAAGCGCCTTTGTTTTAAATTGTTTCTTCACCGGTATCTAGGGGACAGATATTTATTATTCTAAACATCAAAGCTGCATTTTCCTTTTGTTTTCCCAAGAGCAGAATTTTAAATTCACAATGTAGTCTTATGTAACGGGGCCAAAAAATGTCAAGTGTTGTTTTCCTGACTTTTTTGGGGACTTTCATGTCACGTATAAAAAAGGACAGTGGTGAGTCAGCCAGGAGCCTGGGAAGTGAGAGCAGGTTTTCCTATAGAGCGGGCTACTGTTTGAGCCCTTGTTATGGCTGTCGCTTGTTTTCTCAGTGAGCTCCGAGCACAGTGTGTGTGAGATAGTGTGTGTGGGGAGAGTCGGGTATTGTTGCGAGGCAGATCTAAAAACAAACAGACTTTGCAGGACTCAGAGGAGAGCGTGACATAGGACCAGAGCCCCTCTCTTTCACTCAAACACACACACACACACACACACACACACAATTTACAGATCCAACATGGCGACTGGATAAACATCACTTTGGTGGGGCAGAGCATGGAGAATTTTTGGAAACATTGCACACAGTGGGAAAATAAACATATCTGAAACAATGGCAGGAAAAAATGAAACAAACAACAAATCCAGTTACATGAATAGAGGAAAACGGAGATAAATTCTGAGAAAAGTGTGATAAAAATGAAAAATATGAAAAACATGGAGCTGGAAATGATGAAAGAACTGCGATTAAGAAGCAACCTGTCCAATGACTAACCGTGACAAAGCATTTCGCTGAAAGGACAAAACTGCTTCCAAAGCAATATGTTTTACCAACAATAAACTATCCAGAAACAACATCTGGTCATAGTCCGTTGTCTGCCATCATCTGTTTCCAGACCTTGCTAAGCCGAAAGCTGCAAATGGCTATTTACCTGAATTATTCTGTTCCGTAACATGTGTTTAGCACAGCCTGACACCTATAATCAAGACCTCTCAGGGATGATCAGATGTCAAAATCACTGCCTACTCTAAATCCCTGTTGTCTCCTGCTGATTTAGTGTAAACAATGTAGGCCTTAATCCCTAATGTTACACCAGGCTCTCTTTCTCCCACTTGCAGTTGTGTATTTTCATTGGCACTGAGATGTTGGCAGTGGGAGCCATTTTGATTTTATGACCATCCTGTTGGGCTATAATACACCCCCTCCCCCCCCCCTCCTTCTCTGTCTGTGCTGTTATGGTTGGCTGTCCAGGTCCACTCAGTGCTGTCAGGGCCAGAGACAAACAATGCCACACAAGACTCTGCCTCACTATTAATTAGAAAAGGAAGCCAGAGATTTATCGCCTTAGGTTTCTGGCTCACATGATCAAATATGACGTACTGTTTATGGAAATATTCCCTCATGTTGGGCAGTAATGATAAGTATGAGGGTGGAGGCTGATGCTGTCCGTCTAGAAAAGTGGTAAGAAATAAGATGAAGTGTAGTTGAATCATGCCAGGCACATGTTTTCACAGTGTATACGTGTTCTTAAGGCTCAGTACCCTTCTAGACATAGTGGTATTAAATATAGCAGTCAGGACCAACCAAATATAGCATACCTGCAAGTCTATACATAGATATAATTACTCAGGGAGATGTCGTGGGAGACATGGCTAAGCAGTTTTTGGCAAATTACACAGTAGGTCTAACCAAAACCTCCAATCACAATGAAACAGGGTGCAAACCCTTCATTACAGGGATCAACCGTTTCATCACGTCAACCTGCCAAGGGAATAATATTTTCACCTGATTTGCTCATTGTCACAAGCAAACCCACAAAAATATTAGTACAACTAAAACACCCGCTAAGCGATGAGAAACGCATCCTGGACAAACAGCATCTGAAGAAAACAAATGGCTGACAAGGAGCGAGCAAAGAAACAAAAGAGGGGATTGAGGCGAACACTGTCCAGTATGAGATCAGCCTCACATGCAACAGGTAACCACATGCAATAATATACACACACGTACACACACACACACACACACACACAGAGTCACAAACACAAACGCCTTTTGTAATACTGCTGTCGATGACACAGCTGAGGCTCCTCGGCCTCCTCTGGCCTGGCATGGTGTGTGTCCATTAAACTAAAACTACCAGGGAACAATACTTGGAAGTGGAAACATGTACCACAGCATTCTTAGGAAATCAACAATGCAGAGTGAAAAAAAAATCTGCAAAACAAAACAATCAAACGGCATCTCTACACTAATCAACCCTGATTGAGAAGAGCAAGGTTTGGGAACCCATGGAGAGACCAGGCCAGGGTGACTTTTTCTTTATGTGGGCCATGGGAATGAAATGTTGCATCAGCACCATTAGAGTTAATATAGCTGATTAGCCTTCATTTTCATTTAACCTTTATTTCATACTCAGAAAACACCTTGAGGGACAGGGCCGTCTTTTTCCAAGAGTGTTGCATTTATTAAAAGGATAATTCCAGCCATGGTGAATGTTAAGCTCATTTTCTAGAGAGCCCTCTGTCCCCTATGAAATTCCTGTGTTTTCTTTGTGGAAACCTGAAGCTAGATGGATTTTTTAGAAGTCCTATATTTTACCTATATTTTTCTAGATTTTGAAATGGGTCTGGCAGCAGATAAAACACAAGCTTTTCATCATCATTAGGTCCGACTGATTGGTGCGCCTACATGTAGAAGAATAAAACTTACTTAGCACCTTATTCTAAATCCATTTAATAGGAAATGCTTTCAGGTGGATAAACTCTCTTCGTCAGCTGAGAGGCTTGAGATGAGGCGAGATGTAACCACAGAGGACATTAGCGATTGGCGAGATGTGCCGGAATTATCCTTTAAAACAATCAATTAAAAAATCCACATTTAAAGTCAATCAGGTTCTTTATCAGATTCCTGAATTGTCCAATCACAACCAAAGCATCAAGCTTCAGGTTTGCTGCACTCTGTTCCAGGTACATGGAGCGCAAAATCTAAAAGCCGTCGTTCCAAGATCAGTGCAAACCAAAGAAACATGGAGCAGCAGTCAGTCTGGAGGGCATTTTTGAGTACACAAAAACAAATGCTGATCTCTTCACACAGAAATAAAGGGCCAGCCTACTTTCTGATAGAAAATATAATGATGAGTACCAGCATCTCCAGTTATAAACAGCGTCCAGGTGTTAAGAGTTTAGGCCTTTTAAACATCTGGCCAGGGACAGCAGATGAAAACTAGCCTTTCTGGCTAACTCTGGCTCATTTACAGTTTGACTGTTGATTGATGTGCATTGTCCCTGAAAAAATAAACCAATAAATAAAATATATAAATAAGAGTGAAGACAACTGTATGTCTATAAATTACATTTTTCTATAGAGAAAGCTAAGATTCATTCTCAGTTTTTTAGGTATAAATATGGGTCTTAAAAGTAAATTCGTCATCAATCCATTTACCTAAATATTTACACTCAATACGAATAGCATTAGGAGGACTGTAAATCTCTGTATCTGCAAGTCACTGTAATTAGTATTTCTAGCTTTGGAGAACAACAAATATTACAAACACAAATTACAAGATTACAAAATGGAGAACATAAGTCTGGCAGCATGAAAAGAAAACGCTGACTCCTTGCTCGATTTCTACTAGGGGATATTCTCCAAAAAAACAAAAACACAACAACTACGGTTTCAAAAGTTAATTTGCTAACCTTAAGACCCATGAGAACAAATGCTTCTCTCTTGCCAGGGAACGCCTTGAGACTGAACTCACTCTCTCCTGCCTGCAGGGAGTCTGGGGGGGCGAGGGAGCCCCAACAATACCTGATCTGAGGGGGGCGGAGGGATTTAGACCCCCGTACCAACCTCCTACACACACACACACACACACACACACACACACGCACACACACAGCGCTCAGGCCACTCAACAGCATCAGTTTCTACACACACACATACTACGCAGACCCTGACACATACTGTACCTAGTCGCAGCACAGGGAAAACAATACCTTTCTGTGCAGAGGATTAAAGATGGCACACACACACACACACACACACATTCCAGATATATTCAGTCAGAGTCAGAGCTCAGACTGAGTAATGAGTGGACAGTCCAGACTGGAAAAGACCGGACCAGAACAGCTGGATTTGTTCTAGCAGGAGGTACTGTTGGAAAGTACAGAGGCAACTAACATAATAACCATGGTAACAAGTAGGCATCATATGAATAAGAACGACAAACACACACACACACACACACCCTCCCTCCCATTGTCTGGACTAAGTATTAGTACAGTTAAGACCACCCACCTCTCGCTCTGATCAAAGAGCATGGAGAGGAACAATCAGGCTATTCATGTAATCTTGTATTTAAGCGAGATTTAGACGGGACAGGGCGAGTTTAGGATTTCTTGCAGCTCGGTCTGGTAATCAAAAGGCACTTTCCCCCCCAAAAATGTGACACAAATAAGAACTCAACAGCATAAAGTGACTTGAGGCGAAGTGAACGGCCCGGAAACCAATCTTTTCAAGTTGGCTCTCAAGTATTTCTATAGGAACTAAGAAACCCACTGTTTTCACACTGTAGTCGGCCGGTACCTCATTCACTTGAGAGCACATGATTGTGTGTATTAGAGCGGCTCGTTCCACGAGGGAAAACACATATTTATTGTTTTAAAATCTGCAGAAACGTGGTGCATGCCCTGGCACAATGACTGCTGGAGGGCAGAAAAATAAATACATCCGCGTGTTTGAAACACTGGCAGGAAAAGGACTGGGCACAAGTCGACCAGGGGACTCTCACACTCACACACACGCACACACATGTACGACACAGGACCATTGAGGTAAGGATGAGGTAATCAGCACTCAACCTTTACTCCCGGGCGTCAGCCAAACGTTGTGCAGCAAGCAAAGCCGAACCAACACAGCAGACCCACATAGGAACAGAGCCGAGTAATGTGTTAAAAAGGAGGGAATTGGAGTTGGACGTCCAGCCTGATACACGATTACAGATCATTAATCAGTCGCCTAATCATTTCCTTCTCTAACTCAACAAAGACTGACTACTTATGTTTGGCCTCTGTTAACATTGCTTCGCTCTCTGTGATTGCTATTCAAGGAATCCTGGTGACAATACTGGCCGGTGCGAATAGGCTAGCGCTGATAATGTGTCCCAGCGGGGCCGTAGAGCCGGTTCACACAGCTGGAGCCCGCCGGAGAGCGCCAGGGGGAGACGACAGTTCGCCAGACAATGAAGGGAAAACTGTGACAGCGCCTCGGCCGGGGTGAAACACGGCAGCCGAGGGGACAAACAGACTTCTTCTGGGAGGGAGGGAGGGATCCACATGGGGGAGGAATGACGGAGGAATGACGGGCAACACGGGAGGAGGGAGGGGAGAGAGGAGAAAGGAGAGGAGATAGCAACAGGAGAGGGGAAATGAGGAAGGAGACAAGAGATGCTGGGAGAGGGCAAGGAGGGGAGGAAAACAGAGGGGGACAGGGAGGAGGGGAGGAAAAAGGGCCGAACTATTGTCTGTTGCCCTGTGCGAGAACAGAGGAGGAGCCGGGTTCTCTAGCCCTCGCTGACCTCTGGCTTAGGAGAAAGGCCTTCAGCAGGAGGGTTAGACACTGAAATCACACGGACCGGGGGTGACGCCAGTGGCAAGACTTCAACTGGTTGGCTTCCGCTAACCTTTCCCGTAATTTCTGAGGATTTAATGAAACTTCGTCACAGCCCAGCAGAAGTGTGGAGATGATTAAGCTGCCTCCCCGTCGAACAAGAGCTCTGACTGTTTCACATTGAGCCACTAGCTGATGCAGATCAAGTCAGTGATTCTCAACTTGGGGGTTGGGGCTTCGCAGGATGATTTAAAGAATGAAAAATTCTATATATTTGGAATATACTATTATGTTCATAATCAAGTTTTTCTGTAATTATGAATCAAGTGAAACTGTAAAATTGAAATTGTCAAAAAAGGGGGGAAAAAAATACCCTACTATTTAGTTTCATAATTTAGTGTTTTGTTTGTGCGTTCATCAAGCCGACAGCCACAAGCAGGCATCCTTTTGTTTTTCGTGGTCACCAGGAGTCCAGTCCAAACCAGCTGCGTACCGTCCTGTACTTTCATTTTAAAACAGAAAACAACCAGTAAAGTAGTTTGAGACTAAAGCCCTACACAGGATATGACTACAAGGTCCCAGACTGAGAGGATCAGCTCCTCAATATGCCCTGCTCAGGGAAACTTATGAGCTACAGACCACTGTGACCCCAGTGAAGGAAATTGGCATTAGAGAGAATTAAAAAGGAGGAGACAAAGAGGTAGAGGAAGAAAGTAAGAGGCAGAGGGAGGTAATGCCAGGAAAGGAAGGGACTGAGGAAACAAGTGAACTGGGAGAGTGGGAAGCAGAACTAAGGGGATGAAAGCTGAAAGAGGGGAGGTTTGTTCACTTTGTCCATAAGCCTGTACTACGCAGGGCAGCAGGTTGTGTCTTGTCGGTGGAATAGTCTTGACACATTGCAGGAAACCTATATTGTTCTCTACAAGCTGTTTCCGCCTAATAATACAAGAAAGGGCCTGGACCGACCCTAAGAGGAGGGGGGTCCCCATTTAGTGAGAGACAAATGGCTCAAAACGGTGAGAAAGTGACCTGCAAAAAAATGAAACAACAAACGAATAAATATTGGGGTAAAAACACTGGGGGTTATCAATCATTCTCCAGCACTAGGCTTTCTGGCAGGTTCTTGGCTGCTGTCTCTCTGACCTCAGAAGGAAGGTCCGCTGCTCGGCTCCACTGCGCTGTACGGCAGGAACCAGGCACGTATACCTAAGCACCACTTCACTTAATCTGATCTAACGAACAAATAATCGAGCGGGACATAATTGTTCTCCTGAGAGACACTTACAGAGTTGAATGAGCACTTGCAGTAACGCAAAGCTTACCATTTACAGTGTTGTCAGATCAAATCCCAGATAGGACTCCATGTAGAAATGAAATGCTCGGGCAGAATGTAAACATTCCCCAGACAGTCAGGCTGTATAGTGGCACTGCTGCAGCCTACTTTTTTACAAATTGTGCTTTTTTACAAATTGTGCTGAAGATAAAAGTTGTGTATGTCCCAAACAGGAGATAGTAGGAATAATATGCCCCCCTTAGGGACAGCGTGGTGCCGTGTCTAAATGTGGAGCTGATAGCTGGATTAACCCTCTCTATTTCCTGACAATAATGGCCTGTCCAGGAACTCACTATCATTAGATAGAGTCTAGCTAAATTAAATCATCTATTTTTAGTGTGTGGTATACCAGCTCTCTAAAGAGCTGCGGCATAAAATGGGGAGGTGGTGTAAAAATATATGTGCCATCTTGCTGGATTTGTTGTGTTTGGATTTGAGTACTTTGAGTACTACACACTGGCCTGTGTGTGTGAGTGTGTGTGTGTGTGTGTGTGTGTGTGTGTGTGTGTGTTTTTGCTGAACCCAAACGCTAATTGCTCGTTAGCGGACAGTGGGAAATGTCTGTTAATGGAACACTTAGTGGAGCATGTGAACCAAGCCTATTGGACAGACAGTGTTTTGGACGGTTGAGTAGGAAAGAGGAAAGATCAGAGTGATACTGTCACAGCCTTTTCTGCTCTCCCTCTTTCATCCTTTCCCATCCCGCCACTATTGGCTACACTTTTATAAGATGTCTAAAAAAAACGAAAAAATGTGAAAATATTATGACCAAAAGTCGATCAAAATAGCTGAGCGCAGTGTATTTTGCTGGCTGGATAAGAAAGTCAACAAGTTCGGGGGCTTTCTGTCGTTTGGGGTGGGGGTCAGTGGGAGCAGGAAACGTGGTTTTGTTCATCTTAAGGGCCAGAGGAACAGTCAGAAGGTTCGGGGAAGGTCACCACACAAAACACTACTACACAGTACAATTCAGCTGATAAGTCCCTTAAGGACAACACAATGGAGGAATTTCACCTTTGATGCTGGAGCGACTTGCACACTACTGTAAGTATGAGCATCACTATTGAGCTCCAGGATTATCAAACTGTACTGAGTGTGAAGTCCCGTTGTCTTCTTTAGAAAATACAGGAAGAAAGACTGTGTGTGTCCTGGACGCCCACGCTGTGACCCTGTCTTTCCTAAGATGCTGCGTCAGCGCTTTCATGCAAGCTGACTGTAGGAGCCTTGAACAAAACAGACTCGCTAAGAGAGCAGAGCTGAACTGAGCAGCACAGCACAGCCCAACGCCTGCCAGACCACCGTCTCCAAGACCTGAAAGAGAGGCGAGCGGGGGGTCTGGGACTGAGCGTACAGGTGGGGAGACGGGCTGAGATCTAATCAAAACACGCAGGCAGAGAGGGCAGAGTTGAGCGGGAGGAGGTGAAAAAAGTAATATGCAACAAAAGCCATTATATTGCTCGCATTTTTCTGAACCCAGAAGTCAAGCATGGCAGTCTATTGTGTTAACCGTGAAATTGTTTAAATTGCATTTCCAACGTTTACTTGTTTGAAGTATTCTTGTTTTTATGTGTTACCACAAACTGTAATAAACTAGAGGAAGAGTGATGTATTAGGTTAAATATGGCTTCAATTATTCCATGAAACAGTACAACTAAAAAAAAACTTAAGATATACTGATTAAAAAACAGAGACTTGAAAATATTGAAGCTCAGGATTATAAATCCTTGGACTAAATCATGGGTTTAATAGAAAATACTGTATGTCAAATGTGTTACTAGAGTATGTTTTTTGCCTATTTTGTTATTGTATAGTCATGTGGCACTAATTTACATTCCTTAATGTGGGATGTGAAATGAGATACCAAATTTTGACTGGGATGATCCTTGTCTTGAAAAGTTGTTACCCTTCTATTGCTAATCTCATGTATAATCTATAATGTAATTTAACCTGTTTTACAATAAGTAAACATGTTTACTTATTTGAGTGAGGCAGAGGTAAGGAAGTAAAAAACAATCTCTAGAAATAATCCTTTGGGAAAGAGTAGGAAAAATTTCAACAAAGCACATTTTCATAAACTCAGATTACTGAACGATTAGCAGTAGAGACCCACAAACGAAGCTAGAGATAAGTAAAGGGCAGAGACAGATATCCACTACAAAGACTACAATGGAACGATCTCATCTCACTAGAGGATTGTATCAACACACACACATTTTCCAGCCGATCTGTTCCTATCTGCAATCTGCAGACACAGCATCTGTATTTGATCACAGAGGTGTTTTGCTTAGAAATCACACCCAAACTTAAAGTCGCTCAGAACATAAAAGTTATAAAAAGGGTAAGATGTAAATCACAGCCAATGGAACGATTGTTCATCAGACTGGATGGCAGAGAAGAGAAGAGATGTATCACTGAAGCAGGAAAGCCCTAACTATATTAACTCTAGTTAATATAGTAATATAGTAATATAGTAACTCTACTGCATGGGGGAGGTTATCAGCTGAACACATCGCTCTGGAGGAGTGTGTATGTGAATGTGTGTGTTATATCACACCACCGTGCGTCCCTCCTCCGCTGGACAGCAGGAAGCCGAGGAGCGTGCAGGCAGACAGACACTTGGATCTGTTCCAGTAGGAAGTATGTGGGACGGGGTGAGACTGGGTTATATTATATACGCCACTTCTGTCCCTCCCACTCCTTCCTCTCTAATGTCTTCCCTCCCTGCCCTTCTGAACAATCATCAAAAACACAAAAAGTAAGCTATACACCTCTGCGAGCACACGTGTTTATTCTCACACAAACACACGGATGTCCGACTTGCAGAGCTGCCTGCGACACGGTGCCAGTGAGGGGGGGCGGGGTAAGTGATTTTGCTATTATTAGTGTATTATTCTGTGATCTACTTTCTAATGGCTAAACCATATGACTGCAAAGGGACAAAAACAAACACATAACAGACCTCTGAAGCCCCTCACATCCTGGCAACAAGTGCTTAGGCATTCCAGCTCTGGTTTCATTAAAGCTTTCATCAACTCTGAGGCTGTATCTGGAGAATTTAGGCGGAAGATCATAAAGAAGAGATCAAGAGCAGTGGGCATCTTCAGATCCACATTGCGCGTGTGTGTGTTTGTGTGTGTGTGTGTGTGTGTCCGACCCACCCTCCTCTTGAGGCGGTCCCTCTCTCTCAGCGTCAGTGTGTCAGCCTTGGCAATGACAGGGACTATGTTGACTTTGCTGTGGATGGCCTTCATAAACTCCACATCCAGAGGCTTTAGACTAGAAAACAAAGAGATAATAAGAAAAAGACAAAGGACAATTAGGACAGAGAGGACAGGGGACACAGAGGAGGAGGCAGTTGTGAAGAAAGAACAGAGAAATTGAGAGCCGAGAGAGAAATAAAGGGTGATTATGTTGGATAGTGTGTAGCAAAATGGCTAGATAGTATAGGTGTCTGTTTACATGTGTGTTTGTTTACCCGTGTCCAAATGGAGATATGAAGTAGAAGCAGCAGTGCACCCTGTTGTCCACTATGTGCCTTCGGTTCAGCCCGCTCTCATCATGGAGGTACCGCTCAAACTGATTGTCGATGTACTGGATGATGGTCTTGAAGCTGAGATCATAAACAGACGTAAACATCTTTTACCCACACAAAATAATCCTGTAAACACTATTTTACTAAACAGTTTTTATGTCTTTTTGTGCTCTACAGTTCCCAGAGGCAGCAGGTTATGAAGGCGGCATTCACACACACTGATCCCTCTAACATTTACATTAGGTAGTTAGTGAATGGTGCTGCCTATCTGACGTTCCTGTAGTTTTATGACGACATAGCCTGATGTCCACTAGGGGAACATTTGTGGATTAGCACATTCATTTTTTGAAATCTGAATTTCTGTAGGGATGCTCGCCCAGGATTATGGCACAAGGGACTGATAGATCACATCCTGCATATTGGTAAATGGGTGCACCTAATCCAGTGGTCTGCAACCATGTAACATTGAGACCTAAGTGTATGCAGGTTTTCATTACAACCAAACACTACAGCAGCTGATTTCAATGATTAGGACACCTTCAACTAGAGAGGAGGAACTAATCTCAGCTGGTGTAGCGTTTGGTTGGAATGAAAACCTCCATACACATGGCTCTTGCTGGCATGTGGTTGCAGACCACAGACCTAATCCATCAGACACCTGACCTGCTTTTGTCCATTAAGAACTTCCACCATGGCCACCAACCATGGCCAGATTCATTAGCTAGACGGCCCACATATCCCTCAGTGGCAAACCAACATGCTGCTAACACTGGCCTATGATATACAAGCTGGCCACAGACTTCCGCTCCATGGTTAAGTTCCATGGTTAATCTGGTGAATATATTGCATGTTGATTGTATTAAAAAAGCAGGTACCATCCCTTCATCTCGCCCCCTGATCATGATTGATTAGTTGGGGTGATAAAAGCAAGTCTTTGAGCAAGGTTAAACTTGTAAAAAACTACCTGGCTGCACCTGACTTAACTAAGCTCTGTTCATTTGAAAATGCTTTGTGTGCAGTCCACAATTCTTATGTGCTTATCAAATTTGACCCAATCCATTTACTACTACTTTAAATTATGAATTATGTAAACGTTGAGAAGGAGGTCACAGACATATACTGTAGAGAGAAAGAAAAGGGGAAACTGATGTGATTTTGTTTTCTGCTACTTGATCTGTTTTGCTCTTTTTTCCCCAGCCGGTAGCCTAAGAGAGTGCGTGGGTCCAGAAGTGAAAACACAGCCTTGTCAGGACAATCACCAGGAAATGGATCTTTGACAGTGAGGAGGCGAGAATGGAGGGGGAGGTTACATCGACAGTACTGGCATGAGAACCATGCCACACATGCAAACACACACACACACACACACACACACACACACATACAATAAAAGGAAATCTAGACACAGGGAATGCTGCGGGAGGAGAGGTAGGAAATGGGGAGTTTTGGATGAAACTTGAGAAAGGGAGTTGTTGAGGACAGGAGGGAAGGATGAGACAGAACTCTGGACAGGAAACATGTCCCAAGCTATTATCACCCCCCCCCCCCTTCCACACACACACCCACCCTCCCACGAGACACAAACACACCAGTCCTGGCTGTTTATGGCATCTCCGTATCCAGGGGTGTCGACCACAGTGAGGCGAAGCTTCACTCCTCTCTCCTCAATCTCCACGGTTGATGCCTCGATCTGCACAGTCCTCTCGATCTTCTCTGTGGAGCGAAAGACGGGTGGGAGACATCAAAGAGGGAAACAGGACAGGTACCAAGTAGATTCATAACTTTAACATCCAAAACATGATCCTATTATGACATGAGGATTATGGTTTTAATATACGGCCTGAGCCATGCGTTTAGTCACACCATCCAAGGTTGCAAAACAGCCCAGTGAGCAGCTGCGCCCGCAGGCTTCAGGAAGGCGCACACGCATGACTAAAAAGTAGTTCTCCATCCAAAAGGGTTAAGTGTTTTTTAATCTGTAAAAACGAACCAGGGAGGGTCTGGTGAGTTGTTTTCAAACCACTAAGTCATAATCTAAGTCAAGTCATAAGGAAGGGAGGGTTTTTTTTTTTTTGACTAATGCAAAAGACATTCCCAACATTCCTGTCGAAATAATGCTCTGCAGGAGACATTGGAACAGACATTTCTCTATTATTACAGTGTGTGTGTGTGTGTGTGTGTGTGTGTGTCTGTACCTGCGGCACCAGGGATGTAGCGTTCGGGGTAGAGGTCAGTGAGAAACAGGCTGTTTATCAGTGTAGATTTGCCCAAACCAGACTCTCCTGAGAAGCAAAGAAACGAACAATACAGCTTTTTTCTCTGAAGAAATCATATGAAAAACAAACAAAATAAGTAAAAACAAAAAAAAACAGTGATCACCCACCAACGACCATGAGGGTGAATTCAAAGCCTTTCTTCACCGACTTTCGGTGGACTTGGTTTGGCAGGTTGGCAAAGCCGACATAACCTGCTGCCTCTGGGAACTGCAGGGCACAAAAAGACATAAAAACTGTTTAGGGAGACATTGTGTCACAGGATGAACTGATCCAACAGTAACCGTGGGATCACAGAATGCAATAAAAAGTATTAAGAACAACATTTTTTTATCTTCTTATGGAGGTGTGTGTGTGTGAAAGTGCAAGTGTGTGTGTGTGTGTGTGTGTGAGAGAGAGAGAGTGAGATTGATGGTGATGCATAAGATTTGGACATTCCAAAGGGCAATAAAGCCGAGCCATGAAACACTAGCATTTATACAGGATATCCTCTCTGGATGCCTGCGCAAGGGTGTGTGCTATGAGCAATGGTACGCGCGTGAGATTACAAGTGGCATGAGCGCTAATCACCACCGCCTTATTAGAAAAGTCTTCTATAAAGACTCAGTCGATCCTTCACAGCTGGGTATGAGAGCTGCGATGTGGCGAAGATTCAGCCGTGTCCGCTCACCTTCCCTTTCTCTCCAGACTGAGACATGGCCGCTGCTTACGGATGTTTGACGAGCCTGCCAGAAGAGAAAATAAGACATATGAAGGCAGTCAGATAAGCCGCTTATCACGGTACAGAGCGCCTACCCTCCTACTGTTAATAAACTACTTGTTCCGCTTGTATGAAGCATCTTAATTTAAAATCTTTCTTAAAAATTAACGATTTCAAGATTCAAGATTTCCTTAAAAAAAATGAGTTGCACAAATTCACTTCAAGTCCTGTACTGGGGATATAATCTCAAATACTTAGGTTTTTATCCTTATGTCATGTTTTTTTTTAATCCTAACTAATCACTTAAAATTGTTTAGGTGTTGCACAATCGTACTTAGCAACAAAAAAAATGAGAAGAAACCATAAACAGCTACTTAACTTCAATAAAGTCTAGATATGACTTTGATATGAGTTTTTTTTCCATCCAGGAGAATGAAGTTGTGCTGAATTAAAAATAATCCTTATCAGAAAAACCACATGTTTCTGTTTCATATACTCATCAAGTTCTTCCTCTGTCCAATTTGGCCTTCTTTTACTTCTTTTACATTACTGCTGTTGTGGCTTATTTAGCTTAGTTTAGTTACTTTAGTTTTAGCTACAAAAAAAATCATGGAATCAGTCTGATATGCTTTTTGCAACTCTCAGCTTTTCTAAACTTAGGAACAATAAGATTGAAGTGAAATCTTTGTCAGAAGAACTTGGGATGTTTTGGACAAATAACTCAGGATAAGTTTCTTGTCCTCTGTCCAGCTTGGCCTTCTTTCCCTTTGATTTTCGGCCAATACTCCTAATCTAAGGGATCAGTCTCAAATATTTGTGATAACTCTCTTAGCGAATTTCCTAAACTTAGGAAAAATACAACTTTAAGTCAAATCCTTATCAGAAAAACTTGGATGGGATGTTTTGTGAAACCAACCACTGAGTGCCAATGTGTCTGGATTACAGATACATTACATTCTGCAAGTCTTCCATCCAGCCAGCAGCTGCAACCTGAGGTTATCTTTACATCGCAAATCATCATCAGGTGGCTCCCATCTGAGAATATTTACATTGAACAAATTGTGGCACAGTCTTGCCGTTCATTCTCACTCGCCCCCTTTCCATTAAGTTCATATTAAGACCCTGCATTTCGGCTAATGACCGCACTGTTCCGTTAACCGACACTATCACACTGGACGGAGCAGAGATTAGGAAGTCTGGGCAGCAAGTTCATTCCCAGACTTCCATTATACAGCTAAAGTCCCGTCTATCCCAAGCTATAGCCCTGAGCAGATGACAGAGCAACGAGCCCGCTTGATAAATGATCCACATAATGACTGAGCAGGAAGAACAGGCTCCATTTTATCACCAATACACCGGCCCTTGACAGGTGGAGTGTGATAAGCATTAGAAGGAGGCAGGCTGGCGTGCGCTGCCAAAGGGAGATGCACTCCGTTTACGTAATGTTAGTTTAAAAAGGAAAAAAAAAAAGAAAAAAGCATGGGAACCTCAAAAGACCTTTCTCCGATGGTATGTGACGCACACACACACACACATTAGCGGACACTCGGGGAACCGTTTAACAGCGCTCAGTGTGTTGGATGGTAGCGGGGGCCTCCGCATCTACATGAGAGTGGGCAGAGATCTCTCACTCTGACAGGGTGGTTTCACCGAGCCCGCCGGGAGAACAATGGCTGTTTATCCCACTGGTTCCTGAAGCCTTTCCTATACAGGGCAGCTCAGCCAGGGGAGGAGGGGGAACACGTGCCTCACCGCTGACCACACTCAGGACGAGCCACATGTGGGACAGCGCAGGGAGACACCGATAATTTAGGGTTGGGGTGGGCGGGGGGGTGGGCGGGTGGGTGCAAAGTTATGGGCAAGGGCTGCGGAGGTCAAGAGGTTATCTCAGTCAAACCAGTGGAAAGGCACTGAAACCTTGTCAGCAAAAAAAAAAAATCATTGATCTTAAGAGTGGGCGTCCTGCAGAAGCCACAAAATAGCTAATAATATGACACTAATATAACACAATTAGGCTTACAGAAATAAATCTGAGTGGTATTTCAGTGTCTATGAACATATGAGTTAATGTAGATGCCCGCACAAGAATATGCAGTACACACACACACACACACGCACACACACACAAGTGTTATTCCTGGACAGGCTCTGTGGGAACCAGCATTAGTCCAGCAGCAGATTAATTAAACCGTTCCATTATCGCCGTTGCAATAACACAAAGACAACACTACAGGACAGACAGGCAGGAGGCACGCTTCAATAATACTCACTTAATAATGGCCATTTAATCGGCCAGGCTGCTGAGCTACTTACACACACACACATACACATACACACAGCTATCAACTGGCCAGACGTGGGGGAGATTAAACAGTTTGGGCCAAAAGGGAAAAATGCCACCTTAGTAAAGCCAAAGTCTTGGCATGTAATGCGTATACAGTTGATTTATTAGCTGGAGTGAAGCCATGAAGGGGCAGCAGGGCTAGCAGAACTATTCACCTTCCTGACAGGCAGTGTCAAGGGTCCGCACACCCACTCTCTGTAGATTAAAGACTTTCTGCTCTTATTGGAAACACTGAAACAATCATTTCACACCACGGTGATTTAGTGAACTCAGCGGCATAAAACCACAATAATGGTAATTTACTGGCAACTGATCAGAGCAACAGGGACCCCACGGCTACTCAGTTAACTGAACATAATAAAGAGATGTTTGGCACATGCACACGCACGCGCGCACACACACACACACACACACACACACACACATACACACACACAAGGGTGGAGGGTGGGCAGTGGGTTTGAGGCTTGAATGTAATAAAGTAGTCCTTTGGGGCTAAAGGTAGCAGTGGTGGGCAACAGTAATAAAGATGTATTACAAGTTTGCAGGCCTTGGTTTCAGAAACAGTTTATAATGCGAGCCCAGAGAGAGAAAAAAAGTCACAATAGGCGGAATGAGACGGCCTTTCAACCATGAGGAAACCAGCAGGCCCGTTCATAACACACACACAGAGTTTAAAGCACAGGATGGACCTTTTATGATGATGGGGACAGGATGGGAAATGACCAAAAACACATGGGAGTCAAATGGCAAGAAAATGTTATCGTAACACGGTGCTATTCACACAGCTACTGTACGAGCAGAATAAAGTTTAGATGGAAAAATAAAGTTTTTTTCACAATCTGTTTGTGAACATTTGACGACAGAAGTTAGTCTAGTGAGGCTGCACGACTGTGGGGAAAATCCTTAGCAGATGTTTTGTTGGATAATGTGATCATTGTTATTAGTCTCGTTGATTCGGGGAACAAAATTATTTTAGTGCTGTTTTTGCATCTTTTATCAACACCTTCACAGCAGCTTGACTTACAAACTATGGTGGACATTCAAATGGAATTAAAATGACATTAGATGTTTTAATATTACCAAATTCTGTGATTATTAATAATACAAAACTAAAACTGTGACATGGTTATACACAATTGTGAACCCTTTACTCTAGTCTAACCTACAGTAAAGTAATTCCACACTCATATCATAAGTATCTAGTAGTATAATGTCAGGTGTCACAGCCTCATTATACCTACATACTGCAGCCTAATGTCAATGTTGAGCCATGTATTCATTCTTCTACACACTGAGACAAGCTGTGGGCAAAACAAAATGGGATTGCGTTCCTGGTATCATAATAAAACCGGCATTCGAAGGTACCAGAGTTGTTTTTGAGTTGTGCGTGCCTCCATCCAGTTTCTCACCGAGGGGTCGAGTACAGCAAGGCATCCTGCTGTGTCACATTATTATTTGAACCCCTGGCACAATAGTGCGGTGCCACTTGGATCCGTCGCTGTGACTCAAGTTCTGTTTTTCCGTTCACGCCACGCTACAAAACGAGGGGAAACGTCCCTGCTTGGTTTTGTAGTGACAGAGTGATGTCTTCCCTCTCTCTCCTGTGCGGGCCAGTCTTTGTGAGATAAGGCCGGAGGAAGGGGAAAGGTCAGAGAGGGGTGAAGGAGCTGGATCGGAGGTCCGGCACGTCTTTCAGTACTGACAGATGTTATCCCTACTGATCTGAGGCCAGTTTGGGTAAAGCGATGTTGGTCCTATGGCAGCTGCCAGCCTAAGATTACAGCGTACAGGGTCTGCCATCATGCCCATAATGTTCACCACTCAGCGTGAAAGGAAGTGAAATAATGTGCATGTTTTCACTGAGCCAAAAATACGAGCCAAGATGGATGATAATTCTTCAATAGTGGCCCTCCGCCACATCTTAACTGAGACAGACACACAATGAGAATATATTATTGTTTCCCTGTGTTATTGTGAAGTTGTCTAAACATTGAATTTATTTCATGCCGATGTGCTTTACAATCAAAGGTCAAGAATTAATCGGATGTTAGAAAGCGATTTACTAGTCCAAGAAAGTTAAACAAAAGAAACTTAGAGGAACTGTGTGAAAGTCTCTGCTCTGAATGGTCAGTCTGATATGGTTATTATATGATACTGATTTAGGGCTATGCAGTGTAGATATAATTCCTTGCAACTGACGTCAGGTCTAAAGTAGGGCATTAGGCCAATGATTAAGTTAAAAATGCATTTGAATGTCTTACAATAAGGGCTTTAGACCGGCACTGCTCTGAAAAACTTGCTCTGTGAAGGAGAAAAGTTTTACTTTTGTCTGAGAGTTGGATGGAATATTTTGAGAGAATATAAAAATATAGTTGAGTTTCACAGGCCAGGGGAGCTGGAGAAGTGTATGAAGGCAGGCCTTACGGTTTGAACAGTTGGATGTCCACCACACCCAGTCTGTCAGACACTGTGACTGTTTTTATCAAACATCAACTATGACAATGACATTATAATTTAGTTGTGGATAGCTTTGTTAGCTAACTCCTTAAATACAGATAGCCTGATTTATACTATCCATTTGAAAAACAGAATATGAGCGCAGCACTGCGTTGAAACTTTGTTACATGTCAAACTTTAGCATGCAACAGTTGTTACCGCGGCTGGTGTCATGTTGCCACAAAGTCAATAATACTTCCTAACGTGCCTTCTCCCTCCTTCTCCGACTCAAACTGCTAATCTGTAAGAACAACAAACCACCTATCATTGTCTTACCTGTGCGTAACTTTGAAATAAAGTGAATCGACTGAAGCGTTTTGCCTCTCGCTGCTGTCCCAGCCCAGGAAGGGAAACCCGGAAACCGTTCCCGTCATTCCGCCCTCGTCCCTGAAGCTTTTTGTTGTCAACGGGAAGGAGGCTGCGCCACTGACGCCATTACGGCTCGACGTCTGGATGATTCAACCGTAGGTAACCATGGGTTGTCAGATCCAACATGGCTGCCCATGTATTAGTGTTTCTTCAGGACGAGTCCTCGGTTGTTGTTATTGGTTGTTATTATTGGCTACATTTATTTCTCTGTCGGTCATCTTATAAATCCGTGGGAAATGTCTATAGGGTTAATTTGCAGAAAAAAAATCTTATAAATTGTCATTTTTAAATATGGCATTTCCATTGTCAAGTTGCTATACTGCAAAAATACATTTCTCTACACTTCAATATGTTTACAGATATGTTTCAAAATATACAATAAATGGCCAAAAATGTATTTGTAGGCCAACCCTACACGACACTCAATCGAAATTTATATTGGACACTGTAAATACATTCTTCCTATAGGCTATGCGATAGATATGCTATATGAAGATATAAGGTTTAATTCCAAAACGCAATATCCATTTTTGAAAAACTGTTGCTAGCTGAAATTCATCAGGCAATATTTGAAAAACATAACTGATTCTCTCCTAAAATAAAAACAGTAGGCTATTAAACATTGGTCCTGTCTGGGACTTCGTGGGTTCTGGTCTGAAATGTTTAATACATTATCAAAGGTTTCAAAGGTAACAATACAGTTGCCCACTTGTAGCAATATGTTTTTATTAAATTTATTTAAAAAAATCACATTTGCCCTCAGAGGGACCAACAACTGTTTTTTCAAGGTATGGCAACCATTTGTTGATTATGTCAATAATCTACCTAATATTCCTGGCCTGCTCCCTACATCTAGTATTAATATGAATTCAGTTAGATAACGGCACTTTCTGCCAATTCAGATCTGTCTCATCAAAGGATATTCTGTAACCCACTGGCTTAGACTAAAGAAGAGTTCTCCCCTTAGAGTTCTACCTTAATTAATGATTTTCATATTTTTTTCTTTGAGTTATTTTTAATGTATTTATTAATTTGTTTCCTTTAATTTTGGTTGATATAGGGATGTGGGAGATGAGGGATTTAAAAGAAAAGTTGTGATAACACTGTCAGAAACTATGAATTGAATTGTATCAGTACTGTTTTCACCATTAGGAAATTTGACAAAAATATTAAACGTCTTAAGATACTGTCATGCCGCAGTCAATATGGGAGAGTGTGTCATTTAAAAACAAAATGGATGGATAGTTATCTCATTTTGGAACGAAAGTCTATACATCTACATCCAGGCCTGTATTATATCTGCAAGCAAATCCAAAATATTTTCACTCTACATATTTCTCTAAAAGAAACATATTAAGCCTGAATGTGGCTGTGTTGTAGTAATTTTAGGCTATTTTAACCTCGCAATAATCTAAGTATAGCCAACTGCACCAACAAATTAACATTACACTAGGATATTTCTTGTGTAAATATTCGGTTTGGAAATAGCATAACAATAATTGACTGTATAAATGGTAATTCATTTTCTGACATCCAGCACCCAGCAGTCCACTTTGAAAAATCAATAACAAGTGCCCCGTTTTCAATTGCGCGCTTCACCCAACCACTGCATTTCAGCTGCCACATACCCCCCACCCTCCCCCGACCCTATTCATTGTAAATAACTGTTCACACACACAATGCGCTCTGGACCGCTTTATTCAGTCTCACAACTTCCCCGCGTTTTCATTGGTGCCTTGAGGATGCGGTGGCAGCTGATTGGAGGAAAGTTTTTCCTCTAGTTCCCACACCCCCACCCCGCAGATATTCGTGGTCCAGTGGTACCGTGATTCCAGTTGTTTTTACATCCCGTCACCAACAAAGAGACCCAGAGCTGCTGTCTCTTGTACTCCGACTAATGTAGCGAGTGATGAGTGAGTAACGATTTGACGCTCCGAGAACGAAGCACGGGAATCAAGAGCAGAAATACAGCTTGCTCTTAAGCAGAGAAGTCGGGAGAGAGTTTGAAAAGCTTCGGACAAGCCTAATTGAAAACAAAGAGGGAAAATGGTGTCGGCTGGACTGGAGATCCTCGGGCTGGCGTTGTGCGTAATTGGCTCGCTCCTGGTGATGGTGGCCTGCGGGCTGCCCATGTGGAAGGTGACGGCTTTCATCGAAGCCAATATCGTGGTGGCTCAGACAATCTGGGACGGTCTGTGGATGTCGTGCGTGGTGCAAAGCACGGGCCAGATGCAGTGCAAGGTGCACGACTCCGTCCTCGCCCTCAGCCACGACCTGCAAGCGGCGCGAGCACTCACCATCATCTCGTCGGTGATGGGCGTGCTGGGGCTGATGGTTGTGATTGCAGGGGCGCAGTGCACCAACTGCATCCGCACTGAATACGTCAAAGCCCGGGTGGTAAACGCCGGAGGGGTCGTCTACATCGTCAGCGGCCTGTTTGTGCTTGTGCCTCTCTGCTGGATGGCCAACAACATTATCTCGGACTTCTACAACCCGCAGGTGCCCGCATCCAAGAAGAGGGAGATCGGGGCCGCGCTCTACATCGGCTGGGCGGCTACGGCGCTGCTGCTGATCGGGGGAGCGCTGCTCTGCTGCTCCTGTCCCTCTAACGGGAACTCTGGATACTCGGTAAAATACGCACCGACCAAGAGAGCAGCCACGCAGAACGGGGACTATGACAAGAGGAATTATGTGTAGCCATACGGCCCACTTCCACTGGATAGCAGGCGGTGCGTAAAAGTGACCTGCAGCCTTTGAAAAAACTTTTTTTTGACGAACGTATCTTTGCACCTGCAGTTTTATCTGAACTTTGAAAATCAATGGAAGCACCTCTGCTGTTTTTTACACTGGCCCTTCATACACTCGGACCACATATTCACACATCCTTTTTGTATCTACAGACAATAAACTGTTGGAGATTAAAAGACTATCAACTACAAGAGGTAGCTCGCGACAAAAAGGAGTATCTTTGTTAGGTACCTGCTTTTGTAAGTCTTATTTTTTCTATAAGCGATCGAAATTAGTGTTTTGAATTGTTTACCGTTGTAACTACAAAGTTTTTCTTTTCTAGAGGAAGTCTCGCCATCGAATATACCCACTGTTCTTTTACACTGATGTGCAATTTCAGCACATACTTGTACAGTAACTGAGAATTGCACTCCCAAACATTCAAAGACCCGTTTCGGTCAGTGGATTTACGCCGACATGTTGAGGACTCCTACAGTGTCTAATAGCAATAAAAAAAAGGAAAAAAATGCATGCATGTTTAAGCCAAAATAAAACTCGGACAGTCTTTTATGTTGTGATAGCGGTGACTATGAAGTTCGAAGTCCAATTTTTTGATTGAAGCGTTTGATACCTGGGGAGCCTGCAGGGATTTAGGTCACAACATGAAATGTTACAGTCCATCATTTGGCTGTAATGAGCACCTGCAAAGTTTTTGCGTCATTGTCACTGTGCCGGATGTATCTCTCTTTCTTTTCATGAATACTAGGAATAAACATTGTTTTCTGTTGGTTTGTGGATGTTTGATGTAATGATTCATTATTCATGTATTTGAAGATGCAATATTCTTTCGTTTTATTAAGATTAAACTGAATATATTGTCTCAAACTTAGTTGAAGTGTGTTCTTAAAACAAACAAAAACTGATAACCCTCTGCCAACAGAGCCAAAGACGAGCTTTGATGGTCTGCAGTGGCGTTATGGTGGCAGGAGTGCTTTACACGGCTGTGCGTAATGCATGCCATTCCCACCATGAATCCATAAACCCCCACGGCGGGAGAAAGTATTTTGGTTAGCCATAGAAATCCAGATGACAATGCCCATTCAGCTAGAGTGGGGCTCTGCTGTTCAGCTCACAATACTCCACAACCCCACCCCACCCCCTTCAGACCGGCTCCCCCTCATTCGCAGTCAATGAAAGGCGTTCAAATTAGAGCTATGGAGAATTTGCTGGAATCGTCTTCCCGCAAGTCACTCTATTCAGCCGCCGTCACGAGCCCATCTCCCTCCATCGGACGGTGCTGCGATGGACTGTATGACAAAAGATTTCAGCCTATCACTTTGAACCAATTAGTTTATCCACAGCTGCTTCATGGGGACCACATTTATTTATTTACTCAAAATGATCTGCATTACATATTTTAATATTAGGGTTATTTTAGTTAACAAAAATATCCACAATAACACATGCTATTTCAGTCGATGAGTAATGGCCCTCTTATTTAAAAGCTGTGGCTGGATTACCAAAGCTTATCCATACTTTTGCTGGCCACTTAAGAATCTTAGCGGGTCATATGCCCTCTTAAAAGTTGAAAATATGGCCATGCAGAAAGCCTGCATACAGTCAGGGGAGTGTGTGATCACTCCGCTCCAGGTCTGTTGTTAAAGGGGAACTTCTGTAAAACTTTAAAGAGGCAGTAAAGTAAAATGTTAAGTCAATTATAAACTTTCAATCAACCAGAGGGTGATTGAAAGCATTTTGGCCATCAGAGAATCTCTTCCACATTCACATGCAACAACCACATCCCCCTATTTACCGGCTGGTACGCACACCACTAGTAGAACAGTACATTACAGTACCGAAAACCATGTAGATACTCAGAGTTTGGGGTTTCTATGGGTGTTTCTACACAAAGAGACGCCCTGGAAGCTCTGGTCCGGCCGCGCTCAGTGAGATGTTTTTGTGGGATTGTTAGTTCCACTCCTCTAGTCACCGCACAGAGGGTGACGAAGCGCAGGGTGTGGGGGTGTGTGCAAGGGGTTAAGTGTGTGTGTGTGTGTGTGTGTGTGTGTGTGTGTGTGTAGAGGGTTGGGGGTGCACCTTTAAAAAAGCCCCTCATTCCAATGAGAAGAGAGGCAAACAGGGCCAGCGACGTCACTCAATGGGCGCTCTCCATGGTAACCAGCCAGAACCTGCAGTTGCCTGGCTACGGGACCCTATAATGTGGTGGTATGGATGAGCCTAATAAAAGGCCTGGGCTGCAGACATTCCAGTAAGCATGGACACACACACACACACACACACACACAAACACACACAGCAGTCTGGAAGATGAAGATGGGATTTATGTAAAGCCTTTGCTTTAGCAATGGTCACTGGAGAAAGAGCTGTGACAGCAGAAACACATTTGTTTCATTATGTTTGTTTTAATGGCAACTGTTAAGTGTTGCCATAATTGGAAACACAAACACTAGCCGTGGTCAAAGGAAGTAGAGAATACAAATGTTAACAGAAATGAGAAATAAACATTAATGATGTTGTGTTTCACATTACTCATATCGCAAAAAGATTCTCACAGAGATACTTTGGCTCAGCATATACTTACCCACATTACACACTGACCTGTTTTGACCTGTAAACTTGACCTCGCTCAGCCAGGCTGAGAAAGAGCCGCACGGTTAAGGTCATGTTAGTATTTGGTCAGGTTGCGGACTGATTTCAGATATGTGCCGACGTGCAGCTCCAACGTAACGAGGGCCGTGCTGTCGGGGGGGGGGGGGGGGGGGGGGGGGCAGGGCCGGGTCGTTGTTTCTCATGACCTGAACTTTGAACCCTGAATCTGGCCTCAGGTCAGCCAAGTCGGAAGTCACTTCCCTCGACTGACCAGGCATGATCTCATCGAACCAGAATTGCCCGCATTTGATAGGGATCACAACCCTTGACCCTGAGCTCCCCAAACCAGCTGAAGCATTTGATCAAACAACCGGCTGCATGATAACAGCTTATGAAATGTCTGAGTATACATGGAGTGAGAGAGCTGACAGTCTCAAACCTGCTCAGTGGCAGTCTGATTTTTTTATTTCACAGAATGAGCCGGATTCCTCAAAGCAACTGTAGCTATAACAGTGCAGATGAAGGAAATATTTCTTAACCAGGATGTTTTTATTGATCCTGACTCAGACATACAATAGAGTGACACAGAGCAAGCAGGTGCATAAAGTCTATAGACCTCCCAGCTGGATAGAGCTTACTCATAGATTGTAACGCCAAGAGTCAGCAGGTGGCTAAACGTGGAGGACAAATGCTGCTTTGTATATGAAGCTAACGACCACATGGGCCGTTTGTCCTGAGAAACAATGTGAGCGCTAACATGGTTAGAGATGGACACCAGAAAACACCACGTCCTTTTCTCTAACGTGTCCGCAAAGTTATACCAGCTTGGTGACTCATGGGTTTTTGTCGCAGCCTCGCAGCGCGGCCAGGCTTCCTGTCCAGCGGACAGCGGAACAGGAAACAGGAAGGAACATGTGGGGTGTGGGAGGGGAGGGGTGGGAGGGGGCTGCAGCGTTAATGTCACTTGAAATGGGCTCAGTGGTTGGTGTTGAACCGCTCCCAAAGCACACATACACACATACACACAGGTACAGGGAAATGCACACATGCACACACACACACACACACACACACACACACACACACACACTCTCATGTGCACACTAACATAAATGTCACCGACCAGCATGCTCCTGTAAAGTTAAATGAGGTTGGGTTCACGGAGTTCGGTCACATTTATTTGTATCACTTTGATCAAATTGCACTTTTTTGATTTGATACATTTTGGATCCAATAATTCAAAATAATTAAACGACCCCTATTATGTTATATACAAATTTAAAGCATTGAATGTAAAGATCAATAATTTCCCAAAATGTGCCTGTTTTTCCATGTTGGCTCATAGATACAGATGGAGGCACACACCTGAACACAGTCATAAACACTTACATAACATTACATAACATATATTTATAAATGTGCTGCCAAATATTCAGTCACACCTTTCCAATACTACACAGTATTTAAGTGTTGCTGTGCTTGTTGATGATTTTAGACAAGCCAACAAAACCTTTCACCACTCGTACCATTATTCCACCCAACACCTTAACGGCAACAGATGAAGTGTTTTCCTATTAGAGTGATGAATAGAGTGTCCAGGGACGGCTTAATCTCAAAAATATGAGAAAAGGAGATGTTGAAATTGGGAGTTTCCACTCCTTTCATAGCTATCTGAGTGAGATCATGTTGCCATACATCATCAAAACAAGACAATTTGAAGCATTTGGATGCATAGACACAAGCACATAACAGCATGCATGAATACACACACACACACACGCACACACACACACACACACACACACACACACATACGTAAGTGAGTCAGGCCAGACAAAGCCCTGAATGACAGCCCTCTACTGAGATGAAGAGGAGGCCTGGCAGCATGAGGAATGTCTGGGAGAGATCAGGAGACATTTCTGATTTACCATGGTTGGCTCAACGTATGTGGTGTCAGTCTCTCTCTTCAACTGGGACCAAGCAAAAAAAAAAAAAACCTGAACTTCTTTAGGATGACACTACTAGCTCATCTTAAAGCAACTTGTTCTTGTTTTTAATTGCACTTAATCCATTAACAACAATTCCTCAATATTAAATCCATTTTTACACGTTTGTGCAAGCATTCATGTCTTTTTTTTTTAACGCATGAAAATATACATGTACTTTTGTAGATGCATGTATGCATTTATTCTTGTTTGCTTCTGATGTTTGTGTAATTTCATCACCTTATCACAGTTGTTATATGTTGTGTATAATCAGTTCTTATTTTATTTTCCTTACTGTAATTTAGCCCATTATCTGTTTTTGGTATAGTATACATCCTTGCACTTTTGTTTTGTTGTATTGTAGATGTATTTGTGTTTCAAGGACCCCTGTGAAAACGAGATGATTCACCACAAGGGGTTTATCCTTTCAATAAAGTTCAATATAACATGGAGGGCTGTAGTAGCGATTACTCACCGTGTTTACAGTCAACCCAAGGCCTGTGTGACAGGTGGTGGTGTTTTTAGCATTAGCTGCTGGTGGTAATGTTGACTCCCATATTAACATAGGATGTGGCAATCAGTGGCTAAGTAAATAAACAGTCTGACTGCAATACACCAATGCAGGTCACACACACACACACACACACACACACACAGGATCAGGGTCTTGAGGTGTAATAAGTGCATTGTTTTGACACTAATTGTATCTTGCAGGAAACTGTGCTGGCTATTCTCAGGACTGTTGTGTATTTGCTCTGCTGACCCAGTCCCACCACAGGAAACAGGGAATACAAATGCAAAAAAACTAACACTTGACATTTGAAAAAGTCAAATCCAGAACAAAACAAGGCAAAACGTTGGGTGGTTTTGTTCTATCTCTTCCCCAGCACTTTCACTCTGTGCCTTTGTGCATGGGACTCCAGTATATTTCCAAGAATGAAAGTTGTAGTGCATGTCATCCACTAAAGGGAGTCCTGCATGACTGAGCCACCTACCACAGAGAATGAAAGAAAAGACACCCTCATCGCACCCTACCGCAGAGTGGGGGTTTTGTCTGGAGTGTTCAAGCCTGGCCTCCTTCGATTTTATTCACTGGCATCCCAATGTAAACCCAAAGATAATGGGAATGGCACTGTTGAATTAAGGTCAGTATGTGAAGTATATTCCAGACTTTCCCTTAAAGTGAACTGTGACTTGAAAAATGTCACAAAATGCTACAAGGGTGCCAGTTCCAACTCTTCTTATTTGTTCTGTAATATTTAATGAAATGTTTGGTGAAATATATGAGCATCTCTCCGGTAGAAGTCATAAAGACAACAACCTTGGCTTGGATGTTTCTGAAGTGTTCAAGAGTGTGTGACTGTAACATAACCTGTTTCTCAAACTTTACTTGAGTCTAAATTAAAATAACGTGAAGTAAAACTCAGTTCCCAGTTCCACAATTCAGTTGCACAATTCAGTGAAATCCATCAATATCTGCAAATATTTTTTGCAGACAGTGCTATTTTCCTTTTCTTTGAGAGCATTTTAAAAGAATGGAGGAGAGGAGACCGATTCTGAGAATGGCACCCCAATTGTGAGAGGTCAAAGAGGTTAAAGGTCACAAGGGTTAGGGATCATTAAGGGCACCCGTGGGCTCCTGAAGCTGACAAGGGAGCTAGTGGCAACGGGGCAGAAAATATCAGTTTGGAGAGAGTGTGTTGTTGTTTTTGATGTTGGAGGATTTTCTAGATAGGCAAATGTATGTTTGTGTGGTTGTTCATATGCTGTGCTCATATGGGTTGTGTGTGCGTGTGTGTGTTTGTGCACCGGGGTACATGTGTGCACGTGTGTGTGTATGTGCGTGTGTGTGTGCATCCTCTCACAGCATGACTGGGAGACAGGCAGAAGGAGTCAGCTGTGGTTCTTTGTCTCTGGCTGTCCAGTATAGCTAATCCTATCTGGAATCTGAGATTGTTAGACACAGAGAGGCAAGAGGGATGAAAACAACTGAAATGGCTTTAGAAGGAGGGCGAGAAAGAAGGATTCTGAGCAACAAATGTGACTGTGTCTTAATTCCTCAAAACTGGTCGTCAGGAGACATCACTGCAAAACCTCACTAAGTGACAAAATGTAATTTCCATTGTTCAGTGACGGCTTTTATAATCTGGTTATGCTGGGCCAACCTTTATTAAAACTACAACTACACTTTTAAAACTGCTTCTAGTGATGGATGTTCTACTGCCAACAATACAGGAAAACATATTGGATATATTGTGTGAATGGAAATTTTGGTAATATCTTTGCCTGAAAGCAAGACAATGTCGGTCATCAGTCAAGGTGGCACCACAGTTGCGTATGACATCACTTTGTGAAATGATAATGCTATTGGCAGAGTGGGGTGGTGGTGGGATGCATGAGATGAGCTGAAAGTGGGAAAGAAGTGTTGGCTGACATGTTTAGAGGATGAGAAATTGTAGAAGGTTCAATCTTGCTTAACTTTTAAGTATCTATATAAAACTTAGCAACTTGGAACTTCAGGCATCTTGATTACTCGCCCCATGTGTCAAGGAATTTCTAAATACAAGCCACTGAAAATACTGTATGCACCAAAACCCGACATGGTGCGTTAACCCCCCCTCCCCCCCAGCCAACACACACACACACACACACACACACACACACACACACACACACCAACATCCCCCAAGGCCCCACAAAGCAGCTTACCCCTGAGGAGTAAAGGCAACATGACCGGTTGAGTGTGAGGCCTTCAAAATGCAGCTCTGCACATCTACACATTGCCTGTATGATCCTGCCTTTGTGGGTATGTTTGCCTGTGTGTGTATGTATGTATGTATGTATGTATGTGTGTGTGTGTGTGTGTGTGTGCATGTAGGGCCTTGTGCGTGCCACATTCCTCAGATGCAGTGCAGCGGAAAGGGCAGTGGCCCCACTTCACCAGAGGTGCAAGAGGGGGATGGAGAGCAGAGTGATTGATGGGTGAGGGGAGAAGACTGCGATGGGCCGAACAGGTGGATGTAAAGAAGGGCAGGCAGGACAGTAGAGGGGCATCGAGGTGACAGAGAGGTGTCAGACTGGACAGGAGGAGGAGATTATTAACCCAGAGGAGGTAAAGGTACTGAATGGACTGAAGGTAAGTGAGGTGAGTGGATAAAAGTTTGGGGACTGGATAGACTGGAGGAGGCTGGGTAGAAATTCACCACTGGAATGTCAAGAAATGCCTCGTAACATTATGTATGCTCATAGATAGATCATTCTGAGAAGATTGAAAACCTTGGTTGTTGTTTAGATTAGATCCTGCAGTCTAAACTCATCCCTCATCCCCCTTCAGACCTTTAACTTTTGATGTTCTTTAGTAAAACATCTCATGAAGAGAGGAAACAATAACTACAAACTCACCAACTCCCACATATGCACACACACCAGTAACAAAAAAAGAAAGACAATTAGAAACAGAAAAAGAAACAAAAACATGACATATACATATAGAGAGAAAAATGTTCTGTTAATTGTTCTCAAACTGTAACCTGATTGTCAGCGAGTTGTGATAATGATGTTGATATAATAAACAGCCTCTCTCCACCCTATAAGTGACACAATGCATCTCTGCTGATATGCATTTGTTACGTCTGCTAACTGTTCCCTCAGGAATACAGTGAATTATATAATTATTTCTTATGGATAAGATCACTCTGCTCTGTTTGTAAACAATAGCATCATGGATGTAAATTGTTTCTCGAATTGTCCACCCGGAGGAAGTATGGAGACATACACATTCATACACCGGGCAATTAAATGATGTTTGACGCACACAACCTCATCGCTGACAATAACACAGATCCCGCTGCACTCCCTGCCTCAGCACGATGCCGAGCTTGGCACGTTTCATTCTCACTGTTTTGATCAGTCCAGCCTTTCCTGTGAAACAACCCAAACACTCTTTGCTCTGAGGGTCATGATCTCATCCTGATCCAAGAGTGATAAGGACCTCAATCACCCCGCAGAGAGCGACCTGGGTCCCACCCTTCCACTCGTGCTCTGGACCAACACCAAATCACCACCAGGAAGCCTGGCCTACATTCCCCTGTGTGGGCCAAGGTCACGGTCTTCACCTTTGCCCTACATCAGCAGCTCAGGGGGAAGATGTTATATTCATCAAACCTCAGTACCTTTACATCTCATACACATACAGTAAGACTTCTTGCCGATTCTGTGGAACCACAAAACCACAATGAGCTGCTAGGTGGAAAAACAAAAGATTGGACTAAGATGAAAAGACGGTAGTCGCCCTTTGGATCAACCCTTTCTGCCGTAGTCTGCTGTGACTGCCAACAGGTTATTACTCTGCGCCAGCTCTTTGTGTTGTATGACAGAGGGGAAAGTTCAAACTCTCCTTGACAGAGATGGAATAGTCCCTTGTAACCTTCAACACACGTCCGGTTAAGGCGCCTCCACCTATTCCATGGCAACTCTAGCCACGTTTAGGGCAGCAAGGTGGCACAGTGAGTGGGGAGACGTTCCAGCCCTTGTGACAGCGAGCATCTGTCCTGCTGAAGTGTCCTGAAGCAAGACACTTCATCCCCTCCAGCTGTTCAGTAACGACCCGATGCTTTAAACACCCTGTGGAGTGGGGTTATTTCTGCTTTGGGGATCAAGAGTACCACAAGCACTATGAACCAACAAGAACTTTATCGAATTTGCCGGTGTATAAAGAGATAGTAAGAGTATCTGCTAATAATATGCATCTAAAAAATGGAAGTGGACCTCATATCTGTACAACCCTGAAGAGGTACAGTTTCCTATTTTGAGTTCTCAGCTCAAACATCTCATGACCATCTAGAAACAATGACCATAAAATACAGCAGCTATTCATCACTATGGGCAATGAAAGCATTTAAATCAATGGTAATTTACTAAGATTTATTAAACATGTTTCAAACGACATACGTGAAAGAAACTCACATACATAGACAGTAATAAAATGCGCACAATTTACAAGCATTTAAAAGCTAAATTAAAACTTTAACATACATTTACAAAAAGACTGTACAATATACACACAAATCTGATAAAAACATTGATGCAGCACTTGCACTGCTATGACTCTGAATGTTGTTGGTCATCAGGCTGCATCAGAGGTGCAGAATAATTAATTTCAATCACATCTGACATGAAGATGTGTACGTCAGCAGCACCTACAGTTTTTTACTAAACTCAAAACTCATGCCCACGTTCCCTTGAGTGTGGAAGGTTTCTTATGACAGGAGGGTGATGAGTGCGTCCAGAAACTTGCTCCTGTCCTCCATCTTCAGTTCAATTACTGGAGAGGGAAAAAGACAGGTAAGAAGAAGTGCAGAAGTTTGGATCTACAGTGTAAAGAATGAAGACTATATCAGGGCTGCCACCTAGTGGCCAATAAAGAGGACACCTCCCTGTAAGAACAAACAGATTTGTGTAGATTTTGACACTGTGCACAATATAATAGTAAATGACTGCCTTTCACTTACTCGAAGTATCAAAGTGGTCATGGAGTGTTCTGGAGCTGGTGCTCTCTGCGGCTTTCTCAAATGCCCGACCAAAGAAACTAGTACAGAGAAAAGGACAAGAGTTGAGAGAATTAGGCAATAATTGTTACATCCATATAGACACAAATACAAAATACTTAGCCTCTCATAACACAAACACACTAAGCTTTTGAAACACAAGAAGGCAAGAACATGTGCTTAGCGGTAGGGCTACATGGTCAAAAGGAAAACTATCAAAATCGCAATATGTACTACTACAATGTCCAAATTGCAAAGGAAATTGCTTTTTATACAGAAAATGGTGTTTCAGACAGCTTCCTAAAAAGGTATTGCACTGGTGAGAATAAATCAAGTTGCAGGTTAGAGAAAATCTTTCATTTTAGTTAAACTAAGTATACTCTGAGCTTTAGCAACTCATCCACGTAGTAAAAAGCTGTGTTCACGTGCAGCTCAGTTCATATAAAAATGTTCATAAATAAAATCATTTGATTTTTTTTTTTGGCAATATCCTACAGTCCTACAAAGAGGAGTCTTACTTCTTCTTGTCAGACGTCTCAGACTCTGGTGGGATGCCCAGAACAATGACAGTTCCCTTCTCCACATCCATGGGAGCAGCCATGATGAGGGGCAGGACTTTGCAGCGCTTATTCCTCGTCTAAACAACAAAGACCAGGGCAGACAGGGAGCATAAACAACGTGCTTTCAATGTACATGACAGCACCTTCCTCCACAGTCTGAATCCATTTTGACAGCAATACGCATGAGGTACTCACAGAATGGACAAAGGCTTTCAGGAGGTACTTGCAGAGCAGAGTCAAGGCCATGGGCTTGGAAAATAGTTTCACATCAGGGGTGCCCTACACATGAAAGGGTAGGAGGAGGAAAGGATTAAGCCAGGGAGGATGTAGCGCTAAGCTGCAGCCACATACATGTGCAGGTCGAACACAGAGACACACTCGTACCTCCATGAGGTAGCAGTAGAGGAAGGGCCCCTGGGACAGTATGAGGTTGGTACAGATGCAGCTGGCTACAGTCTGTTGGATGGCAATCAGCTTCTTCTTAGCCAGGTCAATGCCCAAATGCAGACGCTCCAGATTACTCCTACACAGACAGAGACCAACCAGAGACAGAAAAAGATTTCTCTGATAAACTTGATGCAATTTGCAATCTGATCATAAATAACAAGAAGCATTTTAACATTCTAGGCTCAAAACGTTTTTATTCTGCACTGCCTATGCAACTTGATCTTTATTCTCTTTTTATGCATTTTAATTCTATATTTATTCCCTCTTCTTATACACTTCCATCTTTTTATTTGTTATTTATTCATCTTATCCTGTACTTATCATCTAATGTCTTATATACCTTGTGTAAACCACTTTGAATTGCCTTTGTGTATATATTATTGTGCTAAACTTTCCTTGCCTACAGCTCTAAACAGCTAGATACATTACTTGCCTAGGCATCTATCCTGGTCATCATGTCAACATTTAAGAAAATGTGATAGCATAGGGATTTCAGGCAGGGAAGCTGGTTCATTCTCCTCCCTACTGGTTAAAACCCGCACCGAGTGTGTTTGGTAGGACTTCTTCTAATCTAACACTTGACACAAGCTGTAAAATGTCCGCGATGTCCTGCAACACACCTGGAAAGGCAGTCAAGGGCCTTGATGAAGTTGTCGCTGGCACTCCCCTCTTTCTCAGTGCCTTCCAGCAAGGCAGCAGCAGCATGCACGACGTCGCTGGCCAGGAAACGGTTCTTAAAGCCAAAGTGAACGCCAAAAGTTTGGATACGGATATCCTTCATACTGGTGAAGGGGGAAGACAAAGGGTATCATTTCAGATTCTCTGTAGGTATATGCAGGCATATGTCAATTATAAAGGAAACTGAATGACAGCAAGTGTCACTTTTTCTGTTCTAGCCTTCTCTAGAATTCATACCCATATTTATTGGAAGACTCCTCTATGACGTCCCTTAGGTTTTCTTTGATCGTCATGTCCATGGAGTTGAATTTCTGGCGCACTTGCTTCAGGGGTAGACTGTTAAGAGATTGAAGAAAAAAAAAAAGAGAATGAGACACAACAAACCTTGCAACATCCACTAGTATCGTAATATTGGCTAGTTGCACTACTATCAAGTGAGGCCAAGATGCAGTTCTATTTCACATTTCAGGCTAGAGTGGACAAGACAAAGCCCAACTTCCACTCAACTGATACTAATTACAATCATTACTCCTGTTATATAGACATTTTAGTGTTAACCCACCAAGCCATTTATTCTAGGCACTCACCCCATGTCAGCTAGGAACTCCTGGAGTTTCTTTTGGCCGTTCAAGGACCAAAGCTTGAAGCTGCAGGATGTGTAGCAGGAATTACAGATGCTCTCATACAGCGACCAGTGCTGGTAGAGGGTTAGACGTAGGCTGAGGCAGAGGGTTAAGGGGAACACAAAGACAAACGAGAGCAAGAGAGAGAGACACAGCTACAAAAATTCTGTACTATTCATTTCTGCAATTACAACAGCTGAATGTATGGGAAATGGGTGTTGGTTACATGGCTCCATGACACAGACGACATGATGAGTAAAGGATACTCGTATTCAAAGGAAATCCTCATACAGTCGATGGAGAGAGAGTTCTCCTCATCCTCGTTCCTGTGGTTATGACGGGAGACGTGTCGCTGCATTGTGGCAATGTCTGTTACATACTTCATGCTAAAAAGGGCAAGGCAGACACAGGTACAACATGGTTAGTGTGTGTGTCTTCATGCAAACATATATTACACGCATCTTGTAACCAAAAAATGGATGTCTGGTTAATTCTGTAGGAAATTACATTTTGGAATTATGAAGAGATTCTTACTGTGTAATTTTGTCATGAACCCACTGGTCTGTCAGCCCAATGACAGCCCACCTGCAAAAAGCAAAAACACTCTCAACAAAGCACATGCACAGTAGACAGCCTTTGTCTAAAAGTCTGTATAGTGCATTGTCATTGTTGTCAATCGTCAAGCATCTGCATGATGTTTTTTTTTATGATTTTATGTAATAAAAAAATGCATGAAATAATTTACCAGAGCATATCCTTTGTGTCTTTAGTCAACACCCACGCCAGCTCGAATAGCATCATTGCAGCCTGACAGAAGAAACACGTATGAAAACATTTGCATTTTACTCAGGAGGGACTGAATAATTAACACAATGTGTGAAACGACAGAGGGTCTACAACTACATAAATGTGTATCTGGACTTAAAATCATAGTTTTTGTGCAATTCCCAAACTTTTCAAAACATGTAAATTATCAAATTCATTTTCAAATCTTTTCTAGACTTTCCAGACCTGTATAGGAACAAAAAAAATCATATACTCACTGAAGTCCCGTGGTATTCATACTGCTCATAGTCAAACAAGATTTCACGTCTGTGAAATGAGTGCAAAAGTTAGTGTCAATTTAGACATTGTACTAACAGACTACTTGAAATCCTCCAAACACCTCCTGAAAAAATATACTTCACCTCCGTGCCTCCCACTCCCTCTTTGCCCGCTGTCTTTCAATTCTCCTCTCCACTGCTCCCTACAATGACATGATCACAAACACAGTGATACAACCATTACACTCTGGATAGTACTGCTCTGTTCAATTACAGCGGTGGATACTGATCCTGCTCAACACGTACTTCATCAAATCTCCTCCGTTTCCCAGAAGGCTCTGAGCCTTCATCACTCTCATTCCCAGAGTCATCCCCTTCCTGCTCATCTTCGTCACGGAAGATATCATCATAGGAGGGCACACCCAGGTCATCATCCTGTTTGATTAGCAGCTTCACCTGTGTAAGGAATGATCAGAGCTTATGAAATGTTAACTTATACATGTGTTAGCGTGGGTTCAGGGTTTTTACTCGGGGGTGGATTAACATTATTATATTGCTCACACAACAAACTTTAGGAGCAAACAAGGAGGAAATTACTTCATCCACTGACAATACAAGGAAACAGATCTTCAAACTCAGATGCATCAACAGCAAATACAAAAGGAGCACGAGCACATCTCAAGTAACTAATTTCACTTGTCGCCCAAGATTGCATCCTTCAGTGTTCTCACTTCGAGCTGACTTTATCACTGTCCCTCACCTGGGTGTCATTGTAGACATTGACCACGTCTACAGGCCGGTGGGTGTCACAGATGAAGAAGATGGAATCGTCATCTGGCTGCAACATCTCAAGGAGGTCGACATTGGCCCCACAGTTGACAAGAACAAAATAACGGAACTACGAGAGAGCATGAAGCAAAATTATACATACATTTCACATGGGTAGTGTGAAAAACCTCAACAGCTCTGTCCTATTGTCCAAACTGTTACCAAGTCATGTACAGGCTCAGTTCTAGTCAGGTAAAGTTTCATTACCTGCTCTTTGTGCTCAAGAAAGGCAGTGCCAAGGTCCTGCCAGCCTGTAACTGGCACCAATGTATACTGGACCTGGTCACAGTGGAACAGCGCCTGGTAAAGAGTAAACAGATCATCAGGTGTTGTAGGCATTAATTCATCAGTTCATCATCAACCAATAATTAGAGTTAGCTTTTCACTGACCAATCATCCAACTACAGGAAGGACATAAGAACACTGGCCGTTAAAACCATTGTCACTTAAAAGGAAGTACATAAGAAAATCCACATACTAACCGGAGCTAAATGCTTTCAGTCTATGCCCACAAGAGCTTGCTGCTAGCCAACGCTAACTAGCTTGGAAACGAATGTGAACAGAGGCGAAATGGGCTAACGTTAGCTAATAGCTAACTGAATACTTTACCTGCAGTATCTTACAAGCGCAGAGAGCATCGATGTCTGATGCGACCAGGAGGGCAACTCTCTGAAAGCAGTGTACGAGAGAAACGTATATAAAAAACATATACATACCATATAAATCGCAAATAAGCACCGAAAGCAGAACTAACAGTAACGTTAGCTATTGGTTAAATCACATATACGTTACAGTCGTCCATGGTTAGGGTTAGCTAACGTTACAGCTAACAAACAACTTACCTGGTTGACAACAACTTCATAAAATTCCTTTCTTATGTCCGTGACAAACATTTTCCACAGTGTTGACGATATAGAATATATTTAAAAAGCCTTTACACGACGAGTTAAAAGCCAAAATATCAAGTGACTTAAAGCGCGAGTTATTTCGCTCAACTGTTCCGCTGTCAGAGCCTTTTTGCTGCGGTAGTGTTCCTTGTTAGAAATGTGGCGCCAAATCCACACGTCACATCCAACCAATCCAGTGGAAGGTAGAGGCCCTGCAGAACGCGTCATACTTTGAAAGCCACGCCCATCATGTGCAAACCTGCCAAGAAAGCAATGTTTAACTGATCCCACACTGTGGGATAGTAAAATAATTAAACATTTACCACTGTTTAATTGATGATGAAAAGATAAAGTTAAAGCTTAGTAACGGTTTACAGCACTGGGCTGTTCTTCCAATCCAGTGAAATGTAGTATGTAAAGGTATGGGTTGCAGCATTAACAGGGTGTGCAAACAGTGAAATTATTGGTTACTATCCTGTTATTATTTGCTGCTGCAATTTCCCCAAAAGGATCATTTAAGTTTCATCTTATCTAAATGGGTGCCTGTTGTCTAAAGGATCTCAACTTAGTAGTTCATGACTTGAAAACATTTAGGAACCCCTGCTTTAATCAATCCATTTCCATGCACATTGCAGCATAGCCCATATCAGTACAAGGATTGCCGACTCAAAATACAGGCAAAGGATGGCGTGGATTTAAGGAGTTTATTTAGAAACATCATTTAGAGTCACCAAAAGATTCATCGAAAGCATCACAACATATACAATCAGCATACTGTGCCAGCAGGAGCAGCCGCTATCATCCTACAAGCCAAGGCAAATGATCAGCATGACAAGAACAAAGCAACAGGCAAGTTTTAACATAATCCCTTGCCACTTTAGCAGATCTGAAGGAAAGCAGAGGATTAAGTAAAGACATTAATAACAACCCCATACACTGCTTTCAGATCTGAAAATCACAAAAACAATGGGAGAAATATGGGGGTTTTGCGTCCTGGTAGCTGGCAATGAAAGGGAGGAAGTGATGAGGGAATTAAGCAGTGGAACATGCAAGATGGTTTCATCTACAGTATGTACTCAGACAGCAGTGCAATACGGTGCAATAAGCATTTTATGCATGACAGATCTACCAGAAAACCCAATTTGCCCACAAATGTGATTCCATTCATGATCATGAAATACCATAATCACATTTAGGGTAAACACATGAATATTTAAAATTCAAGTAAACTCCTGCGTGCCCCAAAATTAAATATAACAGTTACAGACTTCTACATTATCTTATAAATAAGATTTACAAAGTAAGTCGAGATAAAATACTATTGGTTAATGGCCTGTATCAAATGTTGCCCTAAAGTCAAATGTTTGTTTCATTTTCATAGTTCACTTATCCCAGTTGTCCTATCAGTTGTAGATTCTACCCCTTTCCACCCAGCAAAAAAAATAAATAATATTTGTACCCAACAAACACCTCACCATTTAAATATATAGAAAAAAAATGCAAGTTATTTTTGAGGTAAAAAAGGCAACACGTCACATTTGAGCATAAAGTAGTCCTACACCTACTGAATCCCATACACTGCAAAACAACCATGAGTTAGGATTCAGACCCAAGTTGTTTCTACAGCAGAATGTAAATGCTAAAGAGCAGGTATACTGTTACACTGTTATATGCCGTATTTACGTCATTGTTTAACAGAGAGCCATAAAGAAATGTAGTAAACAAAGGCACAAATTAGTCTGTTCTTTCTGCTAAACCATTTGGTCCAAAACCACTGTGATTGCCTTTGCTTGATTCACAGCGATGAGCAAGTGCTTTGACCTATCAAAACTTTGGCTGGTTTCACACAGAGACAAAAACATGACTAGGTTTGATTGTTTTCCAAGTTTACACCTGCAAAAACAATCAGATCTATGTCAAACAGGGTTAAAAATCAGTTTTTTTTGTTCCAGTGTAAAGCCAGCTTTCCAGTCACATCCCAAGGATAAAACAGAGAGAACAAAGACCACAAAAAAAAGTAAAAACCTAAATGTAACTGAACCACAGACTGCAGTGCTCATTGTGTTTCTGAAACTCAACAGCACAACAAAGCACACAAACACCAGCCGTGAGTGACAACTATCAGAAAAAAATAACAAACCACTGTATGTACCAAGAGAAACGGTCTATTAACAGGATAGAAAAGCTGACCAGCAGAAGCGCTGGGAGGCTAGCACCAGGTACCTGGAGAGGTTAGGCCTCAAGTCGGTCCCACCCCACACAGGTTCAGCGGAAAGATCTGGTTCCATTGTAGCTCCTTCAACAATCAACCCTCCCCTAACCATTCACTGGTAACAGTTCACACCTCAAAAAGGGGCTGGACGGGCTGGGAGAAGGAGTCAGTTTGTGGTAACAGAACCAGACCTAAGCCTGAGACCACTGATGTAGAAATACACACATCTCATTATTCTGTTACAGTCATATTCATTAGTGTCGCTTGTCTATCACAAAGAACTAAAAATAAGTACAGCAGGCATTGCAAAAAACTGTGACAAGAGTTGAGCGAATCTGCTACATGTAGACGTTATATTGAGGACTGGGTATGACGTGTTTCCAGGTAACAATTTCAACATCTGTGAGTGGAAACACGGTGACATTCAGAATATGCTTTAGGAAGACAGAGAGATTTAAAGCAGTCAACACAGAGGCGGTCGAGGAAAACTGCAGAGACCAAAGATATGATGCTGATTGAGCCATTTTGATTACTCTACATTTAACTACAGTAGAAAGGGAAACCGAACGGAGTGTTGCTTCTGGATATGAACAGCTTACATCATTTCATCGTGAAATTCCCTAGTTTTTCTCTGGCTAAGTTAAATCAGATCTACTTTCCTTCACGTTTCTACCCTGGTTTTCGAAATGGTGTCTACAAAACAAAAAAAACATTGAGGTGGTGTATAAGTAACTGATGTACAACAGCTGAGGCAGAGACCTATGGGCAGTGAGCTATTAGAGTAGTGCTTCGTTGACCTGGTCAGCTGTTGTGAGTATCTGACGTTTTGTGTTCTATATGCACTGTACATAAGGTGTGAAAACCAGAATTAGGAGGATTACCAAAAAACCCATTATAAATCACACCAGCAAGGGAGCATTATCCAGTTAGAGCCATTCTACAGGGGCAGTATGTAGTTGGAGTTGGCCAGCTTGCGTTCCTGTGCAGCGGGTACAGTCTCTCTGTGGCGCAGAGGCCTGTGGCAGTCGGGGTCCTGGAGTGGAGGGTAGTGCTGTCTGTAACACAACCAGGCGAACACAAGGCCCAGAAGAGAACCCACCAACACATCTACATACAGGGGAGGGAAAACAAAAACACACACACATAAATACACACATGAGGAGCTTCATTCCAAAATAAAAATCAGGGTTCCCGCTGTGGACCTGATGTAAAATTCCATGACTTTTCCATAACAAAATCGAAGCGCTTCCATGACCTAAAAAAATAATTTCTTCCTGGTTTGTTATTGTTTTTCAGCTCAGAAAAGTTCAAAAAGGGTCTTTTTTGACATCTACTCTTTTTCACATCTACTCTTATATTGTGATACTATGATCGAAACGTTGCAATAAAGTATTATGCAAGTGTAGACAGTGTGCGGAGTTACAAAATAGTTCATAATATTGCTTGAAGTTGAGTTGAAATTGAACAATCGTATTACTTTGTGAGGTGCATTGTTCAGTTCTAAGCCCACTTCATAATTCAACTACACCATGCAGGCCATGATTTCAGTAGTCAGAAGGGCTTTGGCTCTCACCTTGCCAGTGGTGTTTGTAGTCACAGGTTCTGGAGAGGGCGATCATGGACGCGATGAGTAAAGGAGTGAGGAAGGCACACAGCCGCCACGCTCTGCCTTGGCCGCCTGCGTTGAAGCACCGCAGCTTTCCTCCTACGTACAGCGCTGTGAAACCCAACCCTGCAAACGCAACTGGGGCAAGGAGAACAGAGTGAGAGGACGGTTAGAGACAGAGGAAGGTCTATGTGGAGAGATAGCAGAAAGAGAAGACAACTGTAACAGAAAGAGAAGCATCAGAGACGGCGAGATGCTCTCATAGAGTGAGATGCTTTCTCGCTTGTACAAAGAAATTGCCTGGAGGTAAAAATACACTTACATGCACCCATTTTGTATTACGTGCCCCCCTTCCTACTCTTGATGTCTTTCCTCTGTGACTACTGATGAGGATGTATCAGCTACAGAGGAATAACTGCTGAAAAGAGAGTCTCTTACAGGATGAATGTCCGCTGGGGAAGCTCTTCCTGCCCTCCATGACGACATCTGGGTCACCGCTGCAGTGCAGCTCCAGGTTCATCTGACCGTCTGGGAAACAGCGGTAGAAGAAGTCTGGTCGCGGCCTGAGGCAGGAACACACACAGAGGACAAACGCTGCCTTATGAAACATCTATCCAGCATAAAACAGAGTATTATTGTCTGCAGCTTATAGAGATGACTTTGTTGTGTTTACCTGCCGACAACTAGCTTGATGGCGTTGGTGAAAACTCCATTCAGCACCAGAGTCAGAGTCACAGCTGTACAACAGAGAGAGACACAACTGAAACAATCCTTCACTATTATTCTTTCCCTTCCTCGTTCTGTTAATGTCTCTCTCCCTTTCTTTGTCATAATGAATCACGAAAAGGACCGGTCAACTCGAGACCAGTAACTTTTTTTTTAACGCAACCAGCTAAATGCTTTGACGCAGCTGTCCGTTCCTTACCCAGCGAGGCTTCCTTCAGATCTCCCCTCTCCGACTTCTTCAGCAGGGTGAAAAGCAGGATTACCATCAGCGGGGTGAAACACACCACACTCTATCGCAGAGAAGGGAAAACAGAGAATATAACAAATCTAATCCACTACAATGGATTTAGGGAAAATGAATAACGGAAGTCTTTGTGCTTTCCTTTTTAAATACATTGTCAGGAAAGATACGAGGGGAACGACTTCAGATCCTCTCCAGTGAGCAGCATTAGGGATGAGGTCAGGAGATGTAGGAGGGATGTAGTTTAACTTTAGCTCACAAGTACACAGAAATACTACTTACAAACATAAGAGAGGTGGGTACGTGGTCCCTTTCCACACGATGGAATTTATACAACCACATCTCCTCCGCCTGGATTTCACGGTAGAATGGGGGAAGCTGTTCCGTCACACTGAGAGCAACAAACACACAAACAGAGCTGTGTAGGTATGTTTACATTTCCACCACAAAAAGATACTGCCTTCCTTGTACCAATATTCAAATCATAAAACAGAGGCATGTGATTAAAAGGAAGACATACTCACAGGAACACAACCAAAAGCACCATTCGGATGGACACCTCTGAGAGTAAACCACGCAGGAGCCTCCTCTTCATTTTGTTTCTTGGAGTGGACTTCAGTCAACAGCCAACATGGTCAATCCACTAGCAACCTTGCCTTAACTGGGACAGAAGAGAAATGAGGGGTTGATGGGAAGTTGTTGACTGGCAGGAGAGTGTAAACTGTCATGAAGGAAATTGATGAAAGGTGTGAACATTTGATGGATGGTAGTTCGTGTGAGGTCACCTGACTGGTAAAGCCCTACCCTACGTACGTTACCTAACTACATTCCACACTAGCTAGGCCAACATTACACCGCACCTGTGTTCACAGTGACATCTTTCTGCTAAGTGCTACAAATATTTAGAAACTGAGTCATTTTATTAGCGACAACTGCGTGCTTGTTAACCGTAGTAGCCTGGACAGCCTGCCCCTGTCTACCAACACACAGGACAAGACAACATGCTAACGTTAGCAGTCTTTGTTGATGAAGCAAACATCAGAGCAGGCTAAGCTAGCACGAGCAGCATTAGCCAGCTAGCAACATCTGTCAAGCGAGCTAGACATCTGGCCCATTTCCGCATTCTCAAGTGGGAATCCCTCCGCCTCAGGCCCCACCGTTACTAACCTTAAACCAGGTCGTTTGTCCCTTTTTTCACATATTAACGTCTGCTCTTAACGTGTATTAGGCCTCGACATCGTCTACTTGTACCGTCCGTGGAAGTCGCGCGTTTGAGGACTCGCAAGAATCCGGGGTGCCAGGATGCCAGGATGCCACGGAGATGAGCACGTGAAGCTACCGACAACAGCAGCGCCACATCCGGTTCAGTATTTTCAAAATAAAGGTACGCATTCTAATGCAGTACTTAGTACCTTAACAGTATGGTCTTTTACAGGAAAATGTGCTTTAAATGCTCACTATTGGTCAGAGTACAGACACAAAATGTAAAGACATCATATAAAATCACATTTGCACTCAGGGGGACACGAATAACAGAGCAAATTAAATTCAAGATGTTGACTTTTCCATGGAAAATATGTTGGACTATTAATTCTTCCATCAGCCATAATTGCCATCCACCAAATTGAATTTCATATCTACAAAGTCCATTCAAACCACCGTATAACAAACTAAGAGACACATTTGGAGGAACACCCCTTTGAAGTGTAGCCTAATCTTCACACTTTTCTGATTTGTTTGTTAATAATGGAAATGTAATTATAGATACTAAAAACATTTTCTTACTAAATATCTATTAGTTACTCTTTTAATATTATTTTATTTTTTATTTGAAATCGAAATAGAACATTTTGAGTTTAACTTATTGAGTATTTCCAAGTTTTAATTTGGAAAATCAATTACAGGTTGCCATAAAAACCGGAAATAATACTCCGGACTATTTTGTCTGCCTTGACAGACTGGATGCAAGCAGCCACATCACGCTGTAGAGTGCCATCTAGTGGTTAAAGGGCTACAGAGCTACAACAGATTTTTCATTAGTTTGATTTTTAGTTTCAGTTAGTATTCAGACAGGGTTTGCTAGCTTTAGTTTTCTAATTGATTGATTTATAATATTAATAAATGTTTTAGTTTTTTTTTGTCATAAGATAAGGAAAAGATGTCCTGAGTCACTATATTTATATTTGTACTGTTAAAAAGGAATTGCACAAACACACAGCTGGAGAATTACTTCACAGTATGAATCCTATACACCTCCTTCATATAGTCATTTTTTAGTCCACTTGTGACTACAGTGTAGTGACAAACCTGTTGTTTGTGTATCTTTAACTGCTGCTTCCTAACCTTACTGAAGTAAAATAGTAATAGTCAAATATTACTTTAAGTAGTTTTTAGTTTAGTTACAGTTTTTTCATGCAGTTTCCATTTTATTTCAGTTTACTTAAATGTTTTATCATGCTTAGCTTCAGCTATAATATCTTTGGTTCATAAATAAAATAAGTTAAAGTTAATAAGTTAAAGATTTGGTGCAGAGAAAAGGTAGTGCAGCTATCACAATCATTTTAAGCGAGAACATCAATCTAATATATCCTGTTCCTTCACCTAATCGTTTTAAATCAAGTGAGGGAGACCGTTTCACTGAGACAGAGTACAGCTTTATTAAAGTCAAACTTCAGGCATGTCTGAACTCTTCAAACTCAACTTTAGAATGAAAAAGGACAGAATCAATAGTCTCAAATAAAAAGACAGTCATGTACAAAAAGAGTGTTGTCCCAACAGTCACACACATTTAGAAGCAGAATTGTACAGGCAATAGCACGCCACACTAACATGATCCTATGCAAGTTCAATGCAAACTATTTACAAGTCTTCAACAATATGCAATATGCAATAACACAGGTTGAACAGTAATCAACATGGTATTTTGTGTTCATCCACGTTTTAATTGAAGCAACACCAAGAGAGATAGATATGACCCCAGTTAGAATTACTGTAAGCAATTTTACTACATGTAAAAAGAGATGAGTGCTTATGAAACTGAATTTCTTTATTCCAACACTATTTCTCCCCTGACAGCATGTCAATCAAAAACATAATGACAGTCAGCAACATTGCACAAAAACCAAAAGACATCACAGTGAACTGAAACATACCCTTCAGACATAGGGGGATCCATTCTAAATTTATGTGTCAAAAGAAAATTTGCAAAATTCTGGACACGTATAAAAACAAAATCCTTCTCCTCAGGCTTGTAAGGGTCACTTAAACTGAGAACCAACATGCTGTCTTCTCAAAAATGTGGTCACCGCACAAGAATGAACCAACAAAACATAATATACATCAGATACTATATTAAGTAAATGAAATGATGCCACACACTGGGACACATAAATTAGGCATACATAATACTGCTGCTGTAACAGCTGAGAAGGGCAGAGGACAAAACGTGTGAATGTTACGTCAGACTGGCACAAAATGATTCATGTTCATGCGGTCTGGAGGTGCAAAAATAAAGGCTGTCCGGTAACAATGAATCTCTGTGCAGTATAGGGGGGAAAAGATAAAGATACAGAAATAAAACTAAACGATTGGCGTTAAAATTATAGACCCTCCAACTAATTAAAAAATGGATTAAACCAGTGTCTCCTGCATGAAGAGTCTCATGTTGGGAAGGTGGAGTTTGAGTTTATGTGCCTCAGCTGCTGTGGGTTAGGAAAGACTTGGAGACCGGACTGAAGAACTGATTTCTGAAGCATGACAGAGATCGCAGCCATACACACAGACTCAAATCTGTCCCGTACAGTCTAATAATCACAGATGTATGAATGCTGTATAAAAATTACATGAATAAATAAAAAAATAAAGAATGTCAAATAATGAATGAACAAAGGAAATTCAAGTTTAGACCGTTAACACGCAGACCGTTTGAATATGTAAAAGTGCCTTAATTATGCACCCACCTGATAATGAGCTGTGTGAACTACAGCAAGTACTGGAATGGCCTAAATCCTACGACTATCTACTGAACGTCTACCGAACAAAACGCTGCTCACCTCGTCTCTGAATGCTAGAGTTTGGCAAATTTGAGGAGCAGTTATCTACTCGCATGAGGAAAAGAAATCAGAATAGTCCATTTTAATCAAACGATTTTGTCGTTTTTCACAAATTCAACTACTGTATGCGCTGGGGGAGATCTTAAGTGAACTGAATGGGGGAGATTGGCACCGTTTCACCCTGTTGCGAGACGACTGACTTTTGACACCGATCAGCTTGGGAGTCTTTAAGAAAGTCTTTAAGGACAGAAAACACAAACAGTCATGTACCAGAGAAGAATCACAAGCATAGGCTCGGGCGTGATTGCAAAGAAGCTTCCTCCTGTCAGGATTACTTGAGTCCAGGCTAAAACCGCCCCGAACAGAAACTTTACACTCCAGTATTGAACTGCTTTACACTGTTTTAACATCAATACAGTGAGTCACGGTACAGGTCGATGAGCAGCGGCTGTTACCAAATGTGGAATCATTACACCAATGTGAAAACAAAATGAATGCAATGACTAGATACAGATAAATTATGTAAAGCTCCCCATATTGTTTTTTTTTTTCTCCATAGTCTATTTCATTTAAACCTTGGTGGAGAGGGAGACAACTTACTGCACTGGTGTTTAAAACGGAAATCGACTGGTATAAAATATGGTGTAATAAATACAAAAAATTGGATTTCACAGATGGGCGATTAAAAACACTGTACATAAGTTTGCAACATTATTTGTACATTATACTGGACTGCTGTATAACATAACGTCTCCTGCTTGATATAAAACCCAGCCTTGGAAGATGCTCTCGAGGTCGTTCACTACAGTGAGGATGAAGAACAACAGCCAAGGCAGACAGCGGACTGACTCCATCGTACCTTGGATGACACTGAGGGTGTTTGTCTAGCTATACGGTCGAAGAGGCTGAGCGTTCCCATCCGTGCCAAAAACAGCATTTAGGACGATCCCACCAGAACCGGGCCGAGCGCTATGTCGCAATGTTTTGATTTCTGACCGAGAGAAAAAGTTACAACACAGTTTAAAGTTCAACATTACTACAGAAGAAGAGGTATCCATTTTTAAACATGTACACTTGTCATATGTTCTTTTTATATACATTTCTGTATATGTATGACCTACCTAAATTGTGTAGCGATAAGCCGTGTGAAAGTGCTTCAGAAAAGTTTGGCAAAACAAATGGAAAACAAAGCATTAGCGGTCACAGTACACAACGTTACAGAAATGGACTGCGTCTGGGCAGTAGAGATTACAGCCAGAGTCAAAGCGAGGTGATCCCTTAAGGCCGATTAACAATACTTTAGACAGCACCAGTGATCACAAGCTGGGCCCCTCCATCTAGAATACTACTCTAGTACACTGTAACAGTAACTGATAGGCGAACATGTGGAACAGAACTTATCGGACCATTGAAAGAAAAACAAAAAAATTAAAAAAAATCAAAAAGTATTTGTCCTCTTGTTAAAAAAAGTAAATGCATTTAGCATTTCCTTCTTGCAGGAGAGGCAAGGCTGTGACTGCTGCTGGCGCTTCACCGCTCTGTCCCTCCTGTTCTTTAGTACTTTACAATATTATGAGCCAATTATGTACACAATGGCGAGTGAGACTGGCAATATGAAAATCACAAGTACTTCTGTAATGTCATACCATTACACTATATACCATTATATTTCACCTTAATAGGACTATTTTCACAAGGAGGTCTGCGTAATGCTTAACACCTAAACAAACAAACATAATACACCACTCACCGAGATGAAGTGAGAGAATCTGTCTGTAAACATTAACAAACATAGATACTGTATATAATTATATTCATCATCTATACTCATAAGTATATTAAAACCATGTCTAAGGAAGGTTGGAATGTAGTGTGGTCCTGAAAATTGCACAAATCGGTCATTTCCCCCTCCTTTCTCAAAGAAGAGATAAATAGAATGATAGATCACATCTGGAGTGATGATCGCTGTGGAAGAGTGTAAAGGTTGGCTCTGCGTGGCCGCCGCTCCGTGAAGCCGTCTGTGTGTGAGACGCAAACGGACTCCGAGCAACCACAACTCACAGCAGGTAAACAAGGAGAAGAGCAGCGTGGTGGAGAGCTTCGGCTCTACATCTCTCTCTCTCTCTCTCCCTCTCTCTCTTTCCCCACCTCCCTCATTGAGTTCTTCAAAGTGCCGGTAACTGACATACGTGACAACACTTAAAATTCCACAGCTGTAAAAATGAAAAAAAAAAAAAACACAATGAGGTGGCGGTCTGGGTCCTCCGCTGGGCTCAGACCGAGTGTTAGTGGTGGTGTTTTTTCATGGCAAGAGAGGAGGAAAATAGCGCACTGCGATGCCTGGTCGCCTCCACCTGCCGACACTCCAGACCAACGTGCAATCCCTCTGCTCACGCCACGGCGGCGACGAGGCGTTCACCTGCGTGTCTCAGCTCTGAATGAGTGGCTGTGGCGCTGGTCAAAAAAGCGCCGTATTCCCTTTCATAGTGCGCTGCTCGGATCAGAGGTGGGTCGGGTGGGGAGCTCGGTGAGGCCGTGGCCGACGGGAGCGCACTGTACAGGGAGCGAGGTATCGAGGGAGCTGCAGCGTCACTCTGCGGCCGGCTGGCCAGGCTCCGCCTCGGGCTCCTCCTTCACCCTGACGGGGCTCAGACCGGGGCTGCGCGGCTGGGCGGGGTCGGAGTTGGAGCCCAGGGGACTGAGGGGGTTGTGGTTGGAGCAGCAGGGGCGGCCCTCCAGGGACGAGGGGGTGAGAGCGCCCGCCTCGTGATCCCGGCAGAAGGAGCGAGGGCAGAACTCGCAGAGAGACGAGGCCGGGCCGCCGCACACGCTGCAGTCGTGCCACGGACACTCCCAACGACCTGCAGACACAGAGAGAGGTTGTTATGGGGATACAGTGACCAGCTGTGGGTAGAGGATGTGTTACCGACTCAAAGTTTCACACAACCGAGCTCGTTTTGCCATTACCGTATGGGGGCTTGGTGAGGTTGAGACACAGCAGGTGGTACGCTTTGGGACAGTCCTTCCTGTCACACATCACCAGCTCCCCTCCCTCTCCGCAGCAGAAACAGAAGTACTCGTGTGTGTGTTTGCCCTCCGGCCGCAGCTTCCGCTTCTTAGGCTTCAGCTTGGCGTTCCTGGCCTTCTCCTCTTTTTCCATCACCACCGCACTCTGGAAGAAACAATCAGAATACAAATTGACATGCTTACACTGACCGCTGCTACAGTCAACACCACTCTCTGACTGAAAGTAGCACTGGAATCATGATGATGAGGAGAGGGAAGGTTGCCCCACCGTCGGCTGCACCCCTAGGAATCCGGAGCAGTTGTCGGCTCCGCAGTGGCAAGACGTTCTCCTGTTGCCCACACAGTGCAGGTTGTAGTTGAACGTCAGCTCTGTGCCTGAAGGAAACACCAGGGACAGCATTCACATCAAAAGGACTGTCTCACTTGAGTGTGGGCGTGTGCATGTAATATACTGTATGTGTATGCGTGCGTATACGTAAGATGGAGATATAATATATGGCAGATTATACTGTATGTGTATGCTTGTGTGTGTGTTTAAACGTGAGCTCACCAGCCTCAATGTCACAGAGGGTGAAGAGTCCGATGCGAACATCTCCGTTTACCGTCCATTTCTGGGTCTCACAGTTGGGGCTGCAGCTGTGGTTCATAAAGCGAGAGGAGTTTCCTTTGGGCCCGGCGTCTATCACGCGATCCTAGGAAGGAAAAGACGGACCTTTAGACAGCGGGTCTCTACAAGACGCTCGGGAGTGGTTTTCCCCCTGAACAGGTGCTTGGACGTTCACCCGTTTCAGTGGCGTTACCTTAGTGAGGGTGAGCATGTAGAAGTTGGTCACGTGATTCTCGTGGGCGCGTTTGATCCGCTGCTGGCACTCCTCTGAGTCTATCACCTCTCCCACATACTCTGTCACAAAGTCACCCTGTAGAAAACATGACATCACATTTTAAGCGTTTTGCAGACACTCTTCAAAATCCAATCTGACTTACAATGAATGATCAGTGTCTTGCTCAAGGACACTGCAACGGGACACATGGCTGCTGCAGGGATTGAACCTGTGACCTTTTGATATGGGACAGTCTTTCTAATCACAAGGCCATCCTGATGCCACACAATTTCACCAGGCAAACAAATAGTAAATATTCTAAAGATTTTCCAGCATTTGGCCAGCAGTAATTTCACATCCTGCATACAACCACCAAGCAAAATCCATGGGGAAGAATTATGCAACTAATTTGGTCTTCCCTTAAAACTGCTAAATTATAACTGATGGCTCCGATGACCACCAGTCTCAGTGACATTCAGTCTCTTTCACACGTGCTGGAGCCCTGAAATTAACATTTCCCTGATGACACCTGGATATTTTGAATTTTCCTCTCATTTTTCTCCTCTGGGCCTCTCGTCACACCGTTGCATCTGAACTCCAGTTAGCTAAAAATTGTTTATTTTGATGCTCGACTTAGAAAACATATGTTGTGAGTGACATGCAGATTGCCATTTGATTTGTCATTCCTGACAGTGGTCCAAAGGCCTCAAGATGTTGGTGCAATTCATTTGCATTTACTTGCATCTCGAGCCCAAACGACAAAACCTTGAAAGAAATCTTGACCACATACTGTGCAGAAAGAAGCAGCTGGTCAAAAATTGTGATGTGATGCCTTCCTCCGACTATATACACAACAGCTATATGTGAACAACAGAAACTCAACAGTTTGATATTGTTGTTAAAATCATAGACATGGACCACTCCATGTCTAAGTCCGCCACCTGCTCTACCCTGCAAGTGCTGCATGCTGATGCTGCCTCTAGCACACTCAGATCAAATATGTGATGCGTAGAAAAAGAACCCCAACAAGCCCAATAAATTGTATATTACAGGACGGTGCTTGCGCAGTACGGCAAATGGTGGGCTTGAATGTAATGGTCTGTTTCTGAGACATTCTAAAGTTGATTTTGACATTGAAATTGAACTTTTGAATATCTAGTTTTCACATATAGATCTGTTTTGTAGATACTCAAGGGGGAAGAACCGGCTTCTGACCAGCCGCTCGAATTACAGTCAAGATGTTCCGATTCACGATGCAACTAAATACAAATGAACGACATTTTGAGGCGGTTCGGGCGACACTGAGAAGTGATGCATTAGACGTGGGAATTCCTGCTGAGCCCGACGCTCACCTTCCTTAGAGCCTGGTTGGTCCTGAGGCCCCAGCCACGGCCGTCCGTCTTTATCACCTCTGTCTCTGCATAGAGCCGCTTGGAGAAACACTGGTTCTCACAGCTGTCTCCTGCAGGACACACCTGCCAACGACAACATGAAGGTAAGCAGTTAAAACCCTTTCACTGCTTTTATTATTTAATAAATTGTTTTCACATGCAATGAGGAACATGTATGCGGACCTGTGGATGACACTCGTACTGCAGCATGCGGTTGAGACACTGGGAGTCGAGGTTGCAAGGATGCTCATCAGTTGGTTTGCAGTTGCATCGTGGGATTTCTGACAGGTCAGCGACATGCACCTGCACTTTCCCCACTGGCTTGTTGGACTGGCAAGGAATCACAACACCCACACAAGTAAAAACACTGGAGACTTTGCACTATAACATCTTACTGAATACAACTATGAGGTATACAAATATAATACATTTGTTGTGTGGTTTGTTATTGAGTGTGACATTGAATTCAATTACCTTGATGAATTTATAAGGTGGAGGTTTGCGTGAGTTGCGTTCCTGCTCTAGAGCCTCCCTGCTCTCCCTCTGAGCCTTGAGCTCCTGGAACCTCCGGGCTGCTTCCTCCAAAGCTGAAACACATAAACAGTCTCTTACAAATTCATGGGCCCAACTGTTTTCTAGGCATAAATCATAATAGATTAGTCCTGAAATATGAGGGAACTTTGTATACTCATTTATCTGTCACATATGGAACTCTGGTTCCATATGTGACAACTACCTTTCTTGAAGGTTTTGTTGATGTTGATCTGACCCGTCACAAAGTTCTTGTCGTTCTCCACGTAGGGGAACACGCGGCCCTGGTTGATCCAGTAGTAGTCATGGGAACCAAAGAAGAAGACAGGGAAGTCACCAATATCGTGGCGAAGGCTCTGGATGTTTGATGGCACCAAGCGAGGGTTGCAGATCTCCGCTGGCCACCACCTGCAGGATAACAGGACAGGGACATTGTTGAAAGAGAAGAGGGAGAAGAGCAGAGCCTGCTCTCCTCCCTCAGCCTGGAGGCTGTTTGTCTTGCTGCTTGTCTTGTGCTTTTCGCTATGTTTGTCCTATATCATTTTGTTGATATAGGATCAACTGATTGTTGATCAGTTAGATCTAGTTAGGCTCATTCTCTGTACAGTCCTCTGGGACATGCTTGTGATAAAGGGCTATGCAAATAAACAAACTTGAGCAGAGAGAGGACAGTGGGGATAGAGGAAGAGTGTGGGAAGGACAAAGCACAAGACATGCAATCCAAACTGATTATAGCCTAAGGCAACAGTTGCACAGCTATGAGCAGTGGTCTCTGCTTTCCTGCTTACCTGTAGTTGCCCAGTTTGACCCAGACAATTTGTTTGTAGTGAGGTTTCTTCCCGGCCCTGCAATCACTACAGGACCACGCCCCCTCCGGCATCTCCATCTCCAGACACTCCGGGTGGAATGAAGCTGGGCATGAGTCGCAGCACAGCAACTTGCCTCCTACAAGTGTATGGATGTATGCAAGTGTATGTGTGTGTATTGTGGGAAATGGGTATGCAAAGAGAGGAGCAATATATGATTAGACGATGCACCTTAAAACCTGGCCATACTCTGAATCTCATTTGCAGACAAGCCTGAGAAATATGTCTAAATACAATGTTGGAGCTGCAAAGCAAAATGTATAGACAACAATCGAAGCATCAAGTCAGAAAAAATCTTGATCTACAGTAATATTACTGCAATAACAGCTTATCATTATTCTTTTGGCTTGCAGAGAGGCTCCTGTGACCGCCATGCAGCATGACCAGGCCTGAAAATGGTTGGAAACCGCTGCATGGGGTTGTCAGGTCAGTTCTAACATCTACTGTTATGGTGTGTCTGACAATCAGATTCAGAGTACTGTACCAAGACCTGTCTACAGTCAATACATGCAGTAGCGCAGGAATGAACCAGCCAGCAAGTTAACCATGAATCACCGGGTTAAATTCAAAATAACAACATATTAGCAAAAAGCTGGCATGCAGTCCTGCCAGTAAAGCACATTTTTCCCATCACACATACCGCATCCTGCACAGACCAGCTTGCATGGAATCTTTTTTTTTTTTTTTTTTTTAATATCGCAATTTGCCAAACATCAAACAGTTTAATTTCACAATCCTAGGATTTGGGGACTCCATCTCTGAAGTCTGAAATTCTTTGCCGTTTACTAGTGTCAAGTCCTGATTGAGAGAATATTCCATCCAAGGCAGGTCACAGCTCAAGAAATGGAGATGAGCCAAAAAAATTCATCTGATAATTTCAGTCAAAAATAAAACTTAGTTGCAGTCAGCATAGAAGAGGTGAGGTTGGACAAGGCTTTCAAATCAAAACAAGCCCAGAGTGCTGAAGCAGAGAAGCAGTGTGCCTCCAGCAGCAATAAGCCCCATATATCACAGACAGAACCTAAACTAACCCAGGGAATCCACTTTCAATAAATACACAATCATATAACTATTACAGCCTACATCGCCAATTAAATTTTCCCAACAGAGAAAACAACAGATTTAGTCACTTTAGCCAAAATAACTTTTGATTTATCTGGTATTATCAGATAAATCAAAAGTTTAAGGACTGATAAAGGAGTGATAAAGTATTAACAGATATTCACCCAGGTTGATTGATTCACAACCATGTAGGAGCAGTTTAATCTCAGTATATTATCTGCAGAAGTTAGGTGTTAGGGAACTTGGCTGAGGTTATTTTGTGCCACTCTGCATTAAAATTAACTGCAGTTAATTAACTTAGCATCTCAAGGCTTTGAAATGAAAGATGCATAAAAAAAAAAAGGAAATTAAATAAGAATGGGAGCAGGCACAAACACAAACACATACCAGTGGGATAAGGGAGAAAGAGAAAAACTGTTCAGTTACCTTTCCCAACATTCTTTTTGGTAGCTGACGAAGGAGAGGGAATCATAGGTAATTTCAACTCAGCACGATTTGACTCAGTCAGAAGGTAGTGGGACTTATAGGCATATGAACTTAATATGGTGTCAGTAAGGTCCTGCACTAACAGCCCTACACAAGACACACAGGAAGAGACGGGAGTGAGCCGCAATCAAACTAGAGTATCCAAATTCCACAAAAGAGAGAGCACACATACACACACACACACACACATATTGTTAGAGCACGAGAGAAACACAAGTAAAACAAAAAAAGCTTGTCCCAACACACATAGTGGCCTATACAATGCACTTGACTTACTGTTATAAAAAAAAAAGGCAAAGGTCCAAAATCAATTGTTTTTCGTGACTTGGATCCTGTTCAGGATAACTTGAAACAGAGTAAATCCTGTGTGTATTCTCACAAGTCGTCATCCAGACAGATGGGATCTTTTGTAAGTGGAGTGCAGTGTAACAGCCCAGATCATTCATAATATTAGTATTATGATGGAAAACAAACATTACATTTCACAGCACTGCTATTCATGAACAAAAATGCCCAACATGAAACATGTAACACTATAGATAAAATATCTATACGAAAGTACATGATGTTTCAATTTTCACGTATGTAATGTTACTGCAGCTGTGATTGTATTAACAAATTCTATGAAGGTCTTTTCAAGAAGCAAAATGTTACAGAGCTCAAGAAAAAACACTGATGGAGGGCGACCAGGTCCTGTTGAAGCTCCAGTGTGGATTGCAAGTAAGAAGAACTGATTGAGGAGTTAAGTCACAAGTCTGAAATCAGTCAGAAACCAGTGGAGGCAACATCACAAAGTCTGGTGAAATCGGAAAACGCTTGTTCAGGGTCATACACACTGCTGAATCACCCCTGTGGGAGAGCAACGGCGTTAGTGCGCGACTCCTCGGGGAAGCCGGCGAACGGTGCGAGCGCTTACCTCTGGCACAGAGGAAGCACCATCCCACGTTGATGGGGGAGGAGAGGAGGCCGTTCCTCTTGGCGCTGCCATGGCTGCTGCAGATCATGATGTGATGGGTGAGGACCACGCTGCCCGCCGCCACGCAGCTGTCTCCTGTGTGGTAGGCCACCGGACAGCGGATACAGCGCATCAAACGCCCTGAGGAGGAAGGGAGGGAGATGGAGAAAAGGGACGGTGATGAGCTAACATTTGATGACAGTTTAATCAAACTTACAGCTCCTATCTCGCTACACTCAGTGGCCACTTTATAAAAAAGGTACACCTCCCAGATGACACAAAACAGCTCGCTCCTTCAGACGGTGAGTCACGTGGCTCAGTACAATAAAGCATGCAGACAGGGTTGACGGGTTCAGTTACTGTTCAATTACACATTAGAATGGGAAAGACGCATGATCAAAGTGGCTTTGAATGTGGTATGATCGCTGGTGCCGCACACGCCGTTTCCACCATTTCAGAAGTTTTCACGCACTACAGTGTGTTGAGTTTACAGAGAATGGTGCGAAAAAACAAAAAGCAGTCCTGTGGGTGAAAACACCTTGTTGAGGGATGAGGTCAGAGGAGAATGGTAACACTTGCTCAAATTAACAAGCAGGCCAGCAGTATGCAAATACTGTAACAGCTCAGTACAACAGTGATGTGCAGAAAGGCATCTCACAACATGATGAAGCTACAGCTAAACTAGACGACTGAAGAGTGGAAAAGCACCGGTCTCACAAATTCAGGTTCCTGCTGCAACATGCTTATGGCAGGGTCAGAATTCGGTGTTAACAGCGTGAATCCATGGATCCATCCTGCCTGTTGTCAGCGGCACAGGCTGCTGCTGCTGCTGGTGTTGCGGTGTGAGGAATGTTTTCTAGGTGCAAATTAGGCCCCTTAGCAATAATTGAGCACTGTTTGAATGCCACAGCATACCTCACTATTGTTGCTGACCAGGTGCATCTCTTCATGGCCACAGCCTCCCCTTTTTCAAATGGATACTTCCAGCAGGATAATGCTCCATCATCTCAAGATGGTCCCAGGAACATGACAATTACTTTAGTTTACTCCAGTGGCCTGCGCAGTCTGCGGCTCTCTCCCCAATAGAGATGAGGTGGAACAGGATGTTCACAGCATGACTGCGCCGCAGAAAAATCTGCCGAAAATGCCTGCCGCTATCAAGTCAGCACAGACCAAGATCCCTGTCGAGGTGCACCTGATGAAGTAGCCACTGAGTGTGTATCCTCACTCTCCTTCCCAATCTAATTGCTCTCAAACAAGCTGTTATATCTGTGTTCTTAGCTCTTATTTTATTTTATTTATTTTCCTTGCACTTCTCTCATACATTCAGGAAGTATGGCCTTGATCCTTGCACTCCTTAGTATTGCCTGTAATTATATTGATCTCGGAATTTGACCTTATTCTACTGTTGCACTTATTCTGGTTAAGAGCCTCAGCTAGAAGCCTAAAATGTAATGGAAAATGCAACTATGAACAAATATGTTTTTCTTTCCCACCATGCTGATGTAGCATCTTCTCATTACAAATTCAAAGAGGAAAATGAGAGAGATTTAAAAAGGCAGAGTGGGACCTGCCTACCTTTACTGGCGCGCTGCAGGTCTCTCTCCAGGCAGCAGGTAGAGCAGCTGTGCTGCGGGCAGCAGAAGCCTCCACCCGGACTGCTGCTGGTGCCTGGGAGTTTACGGACACACTCCTCATGGTAGTAACAGCCACATCCAACCACAGAGCAGCGCGTCACCTCGCGCCCCACTGTTTTACAGCTAAAACAAGAATGATTGCCTGGGAAGAGAAAGAAAGTGAGAGAGTGTGAAAATAAAGAGCGAAACTCAAGGCAGATGAGGGACAGAGTTGAATTGTGAACCGTACGATGTTGTACTCAGGCGGCCTCACCGTTTCTACATTCCAGGCAGGTGAACTTGCCATCAGGTAGGGATGACAGACCTAGACACTCCAAGTGAAACTGTCTGTTGCAGTCTCCTTCACACACCACCAAACCCTCTCCGTACACTTCACAGATCTACACACACACGCACACACACACACACACACAGTTAAAACATAATATGACACAATACCTGTAAGCCTTTAGAGAAAGAGAGTATAACAAAGATGAATGATGTGGTGCCGACCTGGCATACAGTGTCTCTCTTGGCAGTGTTGCTGCCCTGCCGGGAGAGACTGGAGTCCACAGACTGAGTGTCTGATGCGTCTGCATCTGCTGCTGCCGGGCTATCGAGACTCTTCCCAAACAAACCCTGTCAGAAAGAGAGAGACATGGCGTGTTGGTGTGTTTTGGTGTGTGTGAGTGCATGAGAATGTGATGACTTAAGTTTATTGAGAGGATAAACCCCTCGAGATGTATCATCTCGTTTTCGAGGGGGTCCTACAGCAAAACACAGAATACCAAACAGTGACCACAACAAAGACTAACACATAACATTATTTCATTCTATCTGCATATACACAAATAAGTAGTCCAACCAAGTAAATCGTTACATAATTCCTCTGTGTATGCGTATCATTAAGTAATACAAATATCAGACAACACAATAAAAAAAGAAAAAAAAAGAAAAAAGAAATGGGAATTAGTCATAAATCAAGTGAGGATCATGAAAAGCGTATACAGTCAGTTTTAAGATAAGAAAATATTATATTCTTAAACAAGCTCAATATTGTTATTGATCGTAAAGAGTCTGGTGACTTATTCCAATCAGAAGCAGCCTTAAAAACAAATGCTCTTGCTGTGTGTGTGTGTGTGCGTGTTTTCCAAGCCAACCTGGGGGTCGTTGAGGCCTCTCGAGTCAGAATCGGACGTGTCTCTATACTGAGATGAAGCCATCTCCACGTCTGTAGAAGCCCGGCTTCGCTTCTTCAGGGGCTTGCAGGCGTCTGAGATCTCACTGGCTCCTGAGGATCACACAAAAGGATGATAAAAGAATAAATTATTCACCTTTTAGAAATATGAGGTGACACCTAAGTTTACAGTAGTCGTGAAAGAATAACCGTCTACCTTTCTGTGAGCCCGTCCTCAATGTGGTCTCAGGAGCCATCTCAGCCTGAGATAAGGTGAAACATAGAGGTTTGGTTTTAGTAGTAGTAGTAATTTTGATTCAGGTGGTAGCAGGTTAGTTTGAGGACATTTAGGACTTAAAAGGTGGAGGATTGGTACCTGTTCCTTTTTGGTTTTCTTCTTCGGGACGGGATCATTGCCTCTCTCAGACTCAGACCTGCTCCTGACTGACCGCCGCTGCTGCTTCCTCTCCTGAGAACCTGAAACACATGTGAGACACACATGAAACGTGTGACTACGTAACATCACTCTACTCATCAAACATTCAGCAAGAAAACGTGCAGCATGTCTGTGTGTTCCCATACCTTGTGGACTACTGTGGGGGGAGCCAGGAGAGGAGGCCTGCTGCGTTCCTCCCTCCTCGCTCCTGCGACTGGCGGGGGAACCTCTCCTCTCCTCCCCGTCTTCCTCCGCCTCATCCCCGTCTTCCTCCTCCTCTGGACTGGGTTCAGGTTTAGCTCCACAGTCCTGCTAAAAACATCAACAATTGAGTATCAGCTTAAAAAATGATGACACTGCGACGTCTGACAAGTTGCTGTCTGCCTGGCTTATACCAACCTCTGGTGAACAGTATCCCAGGTCGGGCTGCCTGACCTCTCCCTCCACTCTCTCCTCCCTTTCTTCCTCTTTTTCTTTCTTGGGAGAGGCAGCTGCTTTCTTCTGCAGGAGCGGCCAGTCGCACTTGGTGATCTCCACATTCAGCTTCTTCATGGTGATGGAGAGAGGCAGCAGCTTCCGCGCCGCTGCCGTTTTCCAGGCCCTCATCGGTGGCGGGGATTCCTGCCGTGCCCCTGCCTCGGAATCGGCATTCTGGGTAGGGGAGCCGGTCTGACTGGGGTTCCCCCTCTGGGTCTTCTCTCCATTTGAACCCTGGGAGTTGGCGGAGTCGTTTGCATTTGAGACGCTGCACTGCCTGCGAGGCAGCTGTCTGCGTGGCTGCTGCTCTCTCTCTGGTGACGTAACTCCTCCGTCTTCCTTCTTGCTGGTTGAGCTGCTGGAGCGCTGGCTACGTTTTTCGGCTCTGGGCGCGCCGGCGGCCTTCTTGGTGGGTGGGGGCTCGTTAGGGTCCGGGTCGACGTAGATGAAGGTGTAGTTGTCGATGCGTTCCTGCCGCGTCATCACAAAGGCGTCCTCGGCGTGGCCCACACCCACCTCCCACTGAGTACGCTCCCTCTGGGGGATGGGCTTCATAAGCTGGGGGAGAAAGTGCCAAACATACACATGACTCAGGTGACAAACTTTACTTCTAGTCATAATCTAAACAGATTCTACAAATATGTCATTCCTCCACCTGTTATACATGTGTTACTTCAAAATTAAACTTTTTCTCAGCATTTGAAAAAAATGATTGGGGATGAATGAATGATGAGTCTGAGTTAATGATTTCCCCCCAAAATGAAGCATTCAGAATAAAACTCAGCATATGAGTTTACATACTAATCTACCAGATTTTGCAAGCCCGATCTGGCCTTGTACATACTTTGTGTCTTTCTGCAGGGTTTGTGGTCTTGCGCAGCGTCTCGGCCTGCAGCTCCTCAAACTGGTGCTCCCCTTGGTAGAGGACTATCCTCTTCTCATGGATCCATGCTCGCTCAGCCACACTGCCAAAGAACTGGACATGATACTCCCTGTGACCTGCATGGCAGAAGAGAGAGTCAGGCAAACAAGCTGTACATACATGGTGTTTAGGTAACATTTTATTTGGATGCTCAGTGTTGGTACTATCAGGTGAAAAAAAGTAGATGTTCAATAAAGTGTAACTTGCCTATTTGCTACATCTCTAGACTATGTAACTCTAACCCTGAATTTAGCCTAACCCCAACCTTAAGATTAACCCTAACCCAGACACTGAATATCTATAGTCTACTTTTCACACTATTGTATCACCTGAAACTCATTAGACACATCATAGTCACATGATAGGAAGTTGAATGTCTGCATTGGACTATAAATAAAGTGTGACCGGTGTTTATGTCCTAGCCGTTATACAAAGGAAGGAAATATGCAGTTTCAAGGCGAGTGTGTTAGTTGTGATTTTGTGTCATTTTTATCAACTTCTGAAATACAGCTGCATGTCCATATATACAAGGTGATAGGTGTTTTGTGATGGTGTGTGTGTGTGTGTGTGTGTGTGTGTGTGTGTGTATGTCTCTGGTGCATGTGTAGCCTTACCTCTGGTGTTGATGCGTGTATGGACCTTCATCTGCGGGTCAGACGACACCATGCAGGGCCACCAGGGGTAGCTGCCCACCTTGGACCACACCAGATCCCCTATCACAAACTCCTTACAGAAGCCCGTCTCTTGGATCACTGAGGGGTGATGGACCTTCGGAACCTAAGGGTGAACACGAACACATCGCCAATATTCTTTAATAATCCAGCAAATGAATAATTGCTACATATGTTTACATTTAGTAGTGACTGGTGCATAAAGAAATCAAACTGCTCTTGCCTTTGGCGTCTTTGGCTCAGCTTTGATGACGGTCTTCTGAGGCTTCTCTGTCTGAGTCACAGGTTGTTCTCTGGGCGGAGGCTGGACATGGGCGTCCTCCGTCTGGCCCGTGGTTCCTGCCTGTGTTTGGCCCTGGTCCAAATCGCGCTCCTGGACCTGCACCTGCAGCCTAGCACTCTTTTTCCTCTTCTCCTTCTTCCTCTCATGTCTGCGCTGCATCTGTGTGGCCTGGTTCTTCTGGGACTCCTGCTGAAGTGTAAAAAAAGAGCAAAGCAGAACTGTGATGGCGAAACATCACTTAACTACATTACATTTACTGAATTCGCCTTATTCATGAGTGTGTCTACCTCGCTTGGACATGGTACCTGCAACTCCTGCAGCAAATCTCCACACAAAGCAGACTCAAACAGCTCTTTGCCATTCTGATACGTCTTTATGATCTTCAGCTTGATCTCCGGAGAGCTGGTTTTCTTCAGCACCCCGCCGGGGGTGGCGGACGGGGTGTGGGGGGGCTGAGAAGACGGGGTACTGTCCAGCAGGGACGGGGGAGGGCTGGAGGAGGGCAGGAGTAGCGGGGGAGGAGGGGGCAGCGTGTGGGTCATGATGTGAGGCGTCTGGGGCAGGTGGTGCTGGGAGGGCAGCGGCGGCGGGCTCTGAGGGTGCGGGTGCGGGTGAGGCTGTATGTGAGGCGGGTTGGAGTGGTAGTGGTGCGCGTGGTGGTGGTGGGGGTGGTGGTGGAGGTGCGGGTGGTGCGAGGGCAGCGGCGGAGACACGGGCGACAGCGGTCTCTCCTGGAGACCCGGGCCTCTCAGCACCGTTCCCTCCCCCGGCATGAGGCCGTGTTCTCCGTAGCCCCGTATCGCCCCGTAGCCGTTAGCCGAGCCGTTGGGGAACTGCGAGTACATGGAGAACTTGGCCTGCGGCTCGTACATGCCCAGACCCGGGGGGTAACCGTTGGCGACCTGGGGCATGTCCTCCGAGGCCGAGGGGGGGTAAGAAAACTCTGCTTCCAGGGCAGCATCGTAGGAGGGGCCTCCATCCTCACCCGGATCACTACCGGTGTCGTAGGTGCCCTCCTGTCGGATGTTGGCTGAGTCAATGAGCTGAGGGGGTTGCTGAATTGTATTTCCCATGATCCCTTGCATGAAAGAGAAGGAGAAATCCATTGTTGTGCTCCTGCATCCTTAACTGTCTTTTTCTCTGACTGGACCTGTTGAAAGAGAGATATACAATTGACCGAGAAGACAGCAGACTCGGATCATAAATGTAAAACTGAATCAACAGCTACACATTCCTTCTTCAAAATCAAGACAGGCTACCAGCCCAAACAGTTTGTTTAATAATCATCTCACTCATCCTGTATTAATTTTTAACAAAAATATGGCAGGTAACACAATCCTTTCAATAAATACATATCACATTTATTCTCCTCAGCACATAGTAAACAAACATAACAATGATACAACAGTTACTCATGCTCCCATAACTGTCTGAAGAGAAGATGCTGGCTGACAAGTGGGCTTACAAAGTCCTACGGCTTTCTAAAACAAAACAAATCCTCAGCCAACATCAACATCATTTAGCTTATAATTATTGTCAGGGCACAAAACAAATTCCAAACAGCTTATAGTTGTGACTGGGAAGTTTTGCCAGAAAGACGGACTTCTCTTTACTGGCCATCAATCCACAATATAGTGCATCTTTTCAGGGTTTAGTGTTTGTGTTCTTGCCTTTAGTATTTTTAATACCATCCTTCACAAACACATGGTATAGCCTACATAGGCCTGCTATCAACAAAACAAAGCAGTTCTCTGTGGCTGATTTGCCCTTTAGTGATCTTTCAATACGTGACTGTTTGAATTCCTGTGAAAATTAATCACATTAAAAGGGGAAATGAAATCACGCCTGAGCCTGTACGGTCACAGTGTAAATACTAATCCACTGATTGCGATTTAATTTGAGAACAGATCCAAGCTGCCCACCACACGATGAATAACGGGGATGTAAACATCCATAAGGTGTCACCTCGCGTGCGCTACCTGCATGCATTTGGGACATTTCTGCTCCTCTCCAGTGTTACACACACAGATACCTTGTTACAATTGTCGTTACATTTGAAAATGACTGCGCAGACAAAATGTTTCACTGAATGATCTTACACTGCGATGTTACTGGTAGCTAGCCTAAAGCTACCTGGCATAAACGGGGTTGTCTTGTAAAATATACACCATTTTTTCCTTTATAAACACGTATGTAATGGCGATATGGTGTTCGTCTATTCTTGCACATGACGAAACGCTTCAAGTATTGTTTCCCATTTATATGCATAAGACATGAAACACAAGATGAAAGGGAAGCTAACGTTAGCTATGCTACATTGTTGCCAATATGGCTGCCTTTTGCCCCTTTAAATCAAATTGTCTGGCGTGATTATACCTCCATCACTGGTTTGGAGAAGAAAATGCTTAAAAATAAGCTACGGCTAAACGTCCGTGCACGGGGATAAATGCATCAACACAATGGCAAACACGCGTATCGTTAGAGAGAAAGCAAAGCCGAGCACAGTTTAGAGTCGAGAGATGCAGTGAAATAAAATGTCAATACCTTCAGCGTGTCCCATTCTAAACACATACACCAGGTAGCAGCGTTTCCTCGTATAATCTATATAAAAATGTAAAATAAAAAAAAATCCTGGAATATTGATAAAGCGCAGGCCTCTCCGTTTTAACGCAGTTGTGATCAGAGGGGGGTTTACGGTGTCTGATCGCTACCCAATCCCATTGCTCGGCTCTTCCTGAATGAAGGGACTATGGCATTTCGTGAAACCTTGCTAGAGAGATATGTTCAACTCTCGCCCCCTACGTTGCCTTTTTAATATCTCTAGCTCCCTCTTCCTCTGGCTAACAAAAGCACCCTGCTTTGGGCCTTGTCGGTCTCCGCTCAGCGCCAAATCACAAGCTGCCGATTGGAGGGGTCGTGAGGCGCACACCGGGATGTGTAGTTTAGCTCAGATATCACATGAAGTGTAATAAAGATAGAATTAGGGGGCGGGAATCAATCAAAATGATCAAATGCAGCAGCCCAAAATAAAAGTCACGGCAGATTTCGGAGCTATACTAAAATGAAAGAGGAAATGTATGTGTCACATTTCCTTTGAGAAGGATGATGTGCAGAAATCAGCAGAGAGGAGGTTATTGGTGCAAATGTTATTGTTATGTGTCATGTGATTGTAGGATGGAGGTTTTTAATATTATGAATAAAGTGCATAAAATAACTGTTTTGAAACATTTTAACCTAAACACAACGCGATGCAGATGCAGTACGTTTGCAGTGGGGGCTCTGATTGGCTTTTATACTCGACGTAACCCTCCTCGCCTGATCTGTGCCTGAGAGGAGAAAAAACAAAAGAGCTCTCACTCTGCCCGTACTGCCTGGTACCGCAAACGTTGCAGATCACAGTGTGCTCTTGATGTAAATAGCTTTCAGGTAATGTGAACACACCTGATTTGCACAGTAGATATGTTACATATATTTAACAGTGAAGCACTTTGTACTTTGCATAAGAAAAGTGCTATAGAAATAGAGTTTATTATTTTTATTTTTATTATGAGGGTGTGTGTGCCTAGTAGTGGCTCGCTATTATTAACATTAATTGCTTTGCTAAGTTAGCTCGCTGGTGCATTAGCTGCTAGCTCAAAAAGCCCAAAATCAACTTCTCAAGCTACAATTCAAAGTGCTTTTTGGCTAAGGACAAGATCTTTTACCATCTGTCACAGTAACCTGAATTTGTAAACAAATCTACATTATCAGAGTAATCACTTTTGTGTAATGTATGTTGCTGTACCCAAGACTTTTATTTTTTTCAGTTGTCAGATAGCTCCAGCCATGGTTGCTAGGAGATTTCTGACACAAACTGCAGTGCCTCCGCTGGTGTTAATGGAAAAGTGCAGAATCTGGCCTATTGTTGCAGATGTCTTCCACTAAAAAGATTTAAGATGATTTCGACCAGGTTACATAACCACAATACAACATACCACCTCTGAGAGAGTACAGCAGGAGAGCGCATGCGTCAGGGTTAACGCCCACCTTTGCAGAGCGGAAGGTGAGCCAGTTTTTGACTACTGAGTTATTCATCTTTTCAAACACAGACGATCTTTGTCTGTACGCACACAACATTCACGCATGTACACTGCGACCTTTGCAGCTGCGAAAGCTGCACCGAGTGGACGGACCGAAAGAGGAACACGACGTTTCTCTGAGCGATTTAACATTATAAACCCATCGTAAATGGGTTTATTATCACGTCAGCCGTTATTTTCGTCGCGCCTCACAAAGTCGACCGGTTGTTGTGAATGGATTATATTGTTCTTGTCTCACCGAGAAGCCTTACAACGCCCTGTCAGCAGCCATAGCTTGGTCATTGACGCTGGAGGTAAGCTCGTCATCAACAGACTGCCATTTTCAGCTGCTAGCCAGCAGCAACAGCAAGCTAACTCACCGGCTAGGCTAAGCTAGCGGAGGTTGCCAGCTAACTTGCTAGCATGCTAAAGTTAACTTTAAATCGACAGCACATGCAATCTGTCTCCGTCGACTAGTTGCCAACGTTACCCGAGGAAGTATTTCAACGGTTCGTTTTAAGATAGATACATTTTCGACGGTTTGTTCGAAGATATTTGAGTGTAGCGATGTGGTAGCTAGTAGAAAATAGTCAACATTCTGCGGATTTCTTCCACGAGTGTATGTTCAATTAACAATATCTCATAGCCTGCTTCTGTTGAAGGAGTATGAGTCTACAGTGCTATCTTTAATTTTGTCATTCAAAGTTAGCCACAAAGCTAAACGTGATGACGTTTATCGCCGACTGACGTTTGTCTGTTAAGTTAAGTAACGTTAACCCTTATGAACATGTGATTTGGCTGGAGACAGGTGGGAATGGAAACAAGGCAGGCTTGTGATATGGTGTTGATGACAGAGCAATTTGTCTTTGTGCTGCTTTTTGGATCTGTTTTTCCAGACTGCCTGGACCAAACGGCTGAAATGTATTCTGTGTTTGTGTTTATTAACAGGATACCTTAATCTGCCCCTGCAATGGCAGTGTTTAGTCCTCAGGTGCTCCTTGCAGTCACAAGATCAAGGTAAGTCGTAGCAGCACTTGCCCGGAATTTAGGAAGTTAAACAAGACCCCTTGTCAGTACACAGAGGGTTGTATCCCATAGGGTTAACAAAATAATGAATTGATTACTAAAACTCCTCACAAAGTCCACTGATAATAGTTAGGCTACATGTTGTTACAGTGAGGTATCTGATGTATTGAAGGAGGGCCAAAAGCACAAGCTGTCTCTGTTTACATAGCGACTTAAGTGAAGCCTATATAGCTACATGACTCCAGTTACATACACACACTCTCACTTAGTGATGTAAGATCTGATATTTGGTAAGGAGTAGACTATTACATAACTGACACTGGATGAGCACTCTAAAGTGGGTGTATGGGAACTGGGACATAAATGTAGTTGAAGAACAGATTAACCCTTCCAAGCTGCTGAATGGAGAAGCTTGCATGTACAATATGTGAATGGGTGGTGTGAAGTGGCCAGTTACCAAAACAGTGGTTGCTGTGTTAGCCAGGATGCAGGTGAACAAATTACAAAAAAAAAAGAGTGTATGCACAGCACACCTTGAACATGACATATCAAACCCCTAAAAAGAAGACAACAGATTCACCCCATGGGGGGCTCTCAGAATCACAGCACTGAAAGGTCAAAAACAATACCTCAGGGCTGCGTTTGGGTGGTGTCAGGTTTCAGACATGGTAATTCTCAGAAATATTACATAATTAGCATGAATATATCTGATATTGAATTTCATGGGTAATAGTTTGTGAACAGGTACTGGTAAACCTAAAAAATGGTCCTGCCAATAATAACTTTACTGGCCAAATTAATCGATATACATTTTTTTATAGAGATGTCATCTTATCCATTTTCAGTGCCATTTTCTGTACAGAATCAGTTACTCTGAGTAGATTTAAAGTTTTAATGTAAAACTTGTCTCACTTGCTTATACAATACAAGTTTTCTATCTTAGTCTTCATTTTTTCTTTTTAGCGGCCTGCTATGTGTTTCCACATGGGAATAACATTAAGTTTCTGCTAATATTAGGCTAGTTAAACATCCAGGCAGCTGAGAAACAGGAGGAAAAGTCTGCAGAAGTTTAGACACTGTCAAATTGTGTCGAGCAGTGTAAGAGGCAGCGAGTCAGGAGCCTGTTTGATACAGAGCCACTGGTTTGATTTGATTGGATGGGATCAGAGTCAGACAACGTACGGTGGCCAGCAGGGACAAAGTTTGAGAAAAGGCTGTAGGCCGCATAACTGAAGAATTCAAATGTTATCGTCTCAAAGAGTTACCAGCCAGTATGCCTAGGGACCCTTACTGATTTATTCGTCAAAGACAAAGTTAATCGGCATTTGGTGCTTGCCGAACGTAAATGTAAACTTCTGGGCAGTAGTTCTGTGTAACAACTTTGACTTGCACCATATTATGTCATAACTAATCCATTTTTCTTTTTGCTGTCAACAGGGGATCATATTTGTTGTCCAAGAGGCACAGCTGCTCCTCTCTGTCATCCAAAGCCTATCTCCACATAGACCCGCCCCGCGTCTTATCTTCATTGTACCCACTCAGGCACTCCCGCTCTACCTATACCCACTGTTACCGGGGCCATGCCTCCTGCCACGCTCACAGCTCTACCTTACTAGCCAGGTCACTACACAGCTCAAGTGTTTGGCTCCAGGACACAAAGCAGGAGAACACCAAGGCTGTGCCCGTCCCTGCCCAGGATGGCCCTCCTGGGGCAAAGAAAGACCCTGCCGCCCCTCCGCCCCCACCCCAACCCCCATCAACTCCCACTCCAGCGTCCGCCGCTGCCACAGCAGCAGCTGTCCCTCCGGCCCTGGAGAGGGCAGTCGTGAGAAAGTCTCTGTATCAGAGGATTGTGGACGAGTTGAAGCACTACTACAATGGCTTCCGGCTGCTAGGCATCGACACCACGATTGCAGGAAGGATGGTGTGGAGGCTGCTGCATGGACAAGTGCTCACACGCAGGGAGAGGAGAAGGGTAAGAAGAACGGAGCGTGTAGGTTACGGTATAGGATGAGTTTTATTTACAGTCGGGCTAATTTGATTAATTCTCATCTGTGAGAATGCAACACCAGGCACAAGCATCTTTATAAGTTATGCTACAGTTACAAATTCATGGAGTGTAAAAAATGTTGAGCTGTATTTGCCTTCTTTGTTCTTTTTTTGCCTCTGCCTTCTCTCTTGTCATTTATTGCCCTCTGGTCACAGAAGGTGTCAGTCTGGTTTTTTAACAGTCGTCTGGTCTCTTCTCATTGTCATTGCAAAAGACTTAAGAAGTTGTCACGCTGGTTGCTCTGCTCTGAGGTTGTTATCAGTAAATCACTGACACATTTTATGCCTGAAGGCATGTTTTGGAACATTTTTACACACCTACCATGTCAATGGGGAATGTGCACCAGGGGTGTTGTGTTTCAGAGTTAGAGAGTATATAGAGAGGGGCTAGTGGTTAGAGAGATTATGCTGTTGTATAGGTCACAAGTTTGATCCCCGCAACTTGAACCGATGTGTCTATCATCAGCCATGTGTCCAGTCAAAATGAGCTGTAAATATGAGTGGTCAGTAGACTCTGAGTAAGATTCTAGAGATGTGAGCCTACGCTGTGTTGTTATTTACTGGCCTATAGGTCTCCTGGTTTAGCACAATACTTGAGATGTCTCAGTAAGTCAGTGGGTTAAGGCCTAGGCTATACCATGTACTTGTGATCTTGTAAGTTCAACCCTTGTTCGCTTATCTGTGTAGGTTGTTATTCCCCTTGACAGGAAATATGCCTTGTCTCTCAACCATTCACTATTAAATTAAGCAAACATAAACAATCCTTGAACAGTTCATGATTTAGTTATGATGCTAATGTAGAGCTGATCAATGCTAAACTTAGTTGTGAAGCACATTCAGTTCTAAAGTTGGTCAGGACGATCTGCTCCATGTTGTTGAGGATTGTGGTAAGATTATTATACTTTAATATATAGCATATGTGGTGTGGTTCTGTGTGGCACTTAAACATCTTCAGTGATCATCAAAATAATTATTTTTACTGCAGTATAGTTACAAACAACTGTACTAAGTAGCACATTCTGCCCATAATTTTATTGGATCAGTAGTTGGCACCAGGAGTACCAGGAGCCAGTTATGAAACGGCGAACAGATGATGTGGTCAGCTGAGCTGTCTTGGTTGTGTTCAGAAAGCATGAAATACGTGGAAAAACGTGCAAAAAACAAAACGTAAATGCCCACTTGAATTTGCCCTGCTGAGATATCTTAAGGCTTTTTATGTAGGGAGTAAAAACTCAGTGCCAATCTAGAAGCCGTTCCTTATATTATGAGCTCTACCTGGAGAGAACTAGGCAAATCAGCTGGGCTTTCTGTCCATTTATGGAGACTAGACACCTATAGGTCATGGCATGGCAAGTAAGCTCCATTCACTAATGAAAGGATACATGTCTTGCTGACTGACTGGTGCACACATTGAGCGAGCAAGACATGCATGCACGCACAGTGACCCAAGCTGTGTGCATGCCATGGTAGGACTATATGTGAGCTATTTTAGAAGGGAACTGGCACAGCTGCAGCGCACGTGTAGTAGCTCTAATATGCAAACACACTTCCAAAGACTTGGGCACTCACAAGGGTGATGGGATTTCCCAAAAGTTGGCAGATATTGTAACTTTACTAACTTTAATAGCCCATGATGCCAACAACATTATGTGACATGTTGGACATGTTTTTACTATTTTTTTAAATTTCCATCTTTCTCATTTCAGCTGATGAGGACCTGTGCCGACTTGTTCCGTCTAGTGCCCTTCATGGTGTTCATCATCGTTCCTTTCATGGAGTTCCTTCTTCCAGTCTTCCTCAAGCTCTTTCCAGAGATGTTGCCCTCCACCTTCGAGACAGAGTCCAAAAAGGCATGTGTATATACATGTGTATATATACATACATACACACACACTGCCGCCAGAAACTTGAACAACCTCATGACTGGGTTTATCCTCTCGCTTATGTAACTTGTCAGATATGGCTGAGGCAGCTGCGCTAAGCAGTTCAGACCATGGCTGATGTAAACTGATATAGGCAATTTACAGTGACAGCTTTATCAAAATGTACACACGGTTTCAAAATCCGTAACCCACATTCACGAGAGCAGGACCCTGACTTGTAAATGTCCCCATATTGATCTAATTCGTCTATTGTTGCTGTTATCATAATACACCATGATATGACATTCCATTGTGTGGCTTTTCAAACCTCCTGTAGAGGAGAAGCAGCAGGTTTCTGTGTTGGGCCCAGTAGCCCTGTCAACTCCAATGTTCCCTGGTTGCTCTGGAGCATGGTTGAGTGATTCACAGATATGCCCTTGTGCTCCTGGACAACAGAGAGGCGTCTGGCCTCTCAGAGCCTGGCATAACACAAGAAGAAAAAGGAACTAGTGTTTTGTTGGTAGAACAGAACAGCTCTACAATATCATAATTGGGTGGTAGTTGCCAGAGATCTCAAAAGACTATATCATCAAATTATGTTGGCTTCAGTACAATAATATTGATGATAAATGATTTTGCTTTTGTAATACCCAAAGTATTGTGATTCAGTATAACGTGATTTTACTTTACAGTAAAATAATTACATAGTATCCCTAATCATGCCGAAACTGAGAGACCGGGCAGTAATTGGACCATACTTCTCACTAATCACATCTAACTAAGCTGTTTTCAAGTACTTTTGGAACTAACCAGCCTCTGTCCTTGCAGGAGGAGAAGCAAAAGAAGGGTCTGGCTGCGAAGCTGGAACTGGCCAAGTTTCTTCAGGAGACTATTGCTGAGATGGCCCGCAGGAATAAGGCTAAGGTTCAGACAGAGGATGAGACACAGCGCTTCTCCACATATGTTCAGAAGGTAAACCATAGCAAAGGCAGCACTCTAGATGTTGTGTTGTATTGCTACAGTGTGTTCAGGATTGATCAGTCCATCGCCAGTGTTTCTTGATTCTATCTTGGCACTGGTTACCACCTTGCATCATTGTTCTCTGAGGAAAATGAATTGCTTTCACTGATCAGCTGTTGAGTTCATTCAGTCTGTTATTACAAGTCAAAGGTCACATGTCCCAGATACTGCAGAGACACAACACTAAGCAAGTTAGCACAACTAAAGTTGAAACCTAAGTAAAGTGTTCTCAAATTTAGACTGTGTAATGGTATTTTGTTTCGCTAAACTAGATCAAACTTTCTCTTCCGCTTGTTTTTTAGGTGCGGCACACAGGAGAGCAGCCCACCACAAAGGACATTGTTAGGTTCGCTAAGCTGTTTGAGGATGAGCTGACACTGGAGCACCTGGAGCGCCCCCAGCTGGTGGCTCTGTGTAAGCTACTGGAGCTGCAGCCCATTGGCACCAACAACTTGCTGCGTTTCCAGCTGATGATGCAGCTCAGGACCATCAAGGCAGACGACGAGGTGAGAGGGAGGAAGGGGGGCGGGGGGGGGCTGGTGGTGTAATTTGCAGTCATTATGGGAAGGGCAGAGAGAAAGGGGTAGAACAAGAGGAAGATGATGATGAAATTAGGAAGTTCAAAGGGTGGAGACCTGCTGTTAAGACATTTTAGCTTATGCTGCACTAAAAATTACCCTATCCATTGACACATCTTTTTGTTAGAATAAAGTTTGGAGTTTGTGCCAATCTCTCTTCATGTGTATCTCTCATCATGTGTTTGTGCAACAGTTTCTGACTCTTCCCTCTCTATTTCTATACAGATGATAGCAACCGAGGGTGTGGCGGCTATGAGTGTGTCTGAGCTGCAGGCAGCTTGTCGTAGTCGAGGGATGAGATCTCTGGGTCTCACCACCGACCAGCTACGCCAGCAGATGCAGCAGGTGAGACATTTCAAGCTTTGATTGGGTGACAGAAACTCCTGATTTCTCTAATGCATGATTAATTGGGTGAACCATTAGGCTAGGTCAAATTAATTTGTAGTTTAACGTGTATTGCCTGAGAGATTGTCTTGTCAGCTGTAGGGCAACAGTTATTATTATATTGTAAATTTAGTATAAACCACAGAGATTGTGATAAGAAAGTGATACATGCAGAATCTCATCATCAGTTTTCTATTATCAAACATATGGCAGTATCTGCTTAAGTGAAAGAAAAGATGAACCTTTTATTTTAAAAGTGTTCTGGTAATTCTATAAGTTTGTTCTGTGAACCAATACAAAATGAGTATAGGTATGCATTTTTTAGGTTTGACTGTTCATGGGCATCTGTACCAGTTTGGAATGGACTGAATTTGATTTGGAGTGGCCTTGATGAAAAATGTGTTCAGAAAAAATAGGAAACATCTGATCTCTTATCAATTACACCCACTAATCAATGTCCTTCTCCCCCATCTAGTGGCTGGACCTGCACCTAAAGGAGAATGTTCCTCCATCCCTGCTGCTGCTCTCCAGGGCCATGTACCTGACTGACCTCAAACCCAAACCCCCTGTCATCCCACCGGTACCCAAACTAGAGGTTAGTCCACATTCAACATACAACCACAGTCAGCCTGTACAGGCTAGTTAAACCTTACAAGCCTAAATGTGCCATTTAGAGAATCGGAGCGCTGTGCATGAAAGTCCAGTTTTAAGTTCAGTTGGTATGCAGGTCACGGATGTAGAATATGTTCTGGCCAGCTTGGTCTCTGAGCTCTCTGTGGAACACACCAGTTCGTTAATAAAAAAACAATAATAAAGACTTGTGTAGACACCTATAGACATATTAAACAGGTAATCTCAGATAGCCAACCATACTGTATAGACCCTCTTTTGTGGGGTGAGTTCTCCTTTTCAGATGTTTGTTGTCGTTTTTGCAGAAAGCCACTCCTCCTCCAGTGGAGAATGCTGACGCAACCACAGCCTCAGTCTCTACTGACATGCTGGCAGACCCTGCCCTGGTCATCAAAGACAGACCGGTCAGTACACTCCTAACACACAGCAAGACAAGATGAACTGTATTGATGCTAAAGCGGAAATTTGGTCATTGCAGAAGCTAAGCTTAATTTGTAGATAGCAATACAATAGATAAAAGATATTGAAGAATAAAGATACAACTACCTTATCATGCTAAAACAAAGTTTCTATGCTTGGAAGAATTTTTGGTATGTTGACAGTAAGGTTGGACAATAGTGTGCATCCTAATGTCAACCAATCATCATCACATATGGCTGATTTTGATGTATGCATTCATTCATTCATAGCATTCTTATATCTGTCTTTCTATCTGTCTGTCTGTCCAAGGTGGAGGAGATACGAGACAAGGCTCCTGTGGTGTCAGACAAACCTCTGTCTCCTGCTGAAGTCCTTCAGGTGAGCACCCATAGTTCCCTGGGCCTGTGTGCATCCACACAAACCAGTATGAGATTTGATGCTAGGCAGGGCTTCGTAATCCAGTTAGTTCCTCCTGGCTTTGATCTTTCTGGCATGACATGCTCATCTCTCACACCAGGACACAGCTACTATCCTGGAAACCAGCCGATTAGGTGTCAGACAGGAGACAGTATTCAAACGATGGTTTAAGAGAAAGAAGTTAAGGAGACTGATTTGGTGAAGCTATAAATGAAGGCCGGTTAGAAGAAGATCAGAGTAGCCCACACAGATGCAGGTAGCTACTGGCAAAATAAGACAGTTAACATGTCAGGTCTTATAAATTAATCAAATCAAATAAATGAAATTTTATGAAGAACAACGAAACATGAAGTGAATTTAATTTTCACTTTCTCCCAAAACACATAACAGACACATTCTGTCCTCGTCTGATAGATGTGGACACTGTAGCTAAACTTTGCTCTGTGACCTCTTCCCCAGGCTAAGGCAGCGACAGATGTGTCCCAGAAGAGCAAGATGAGTGCCAACGGTGTGTAAAGAGGTGCGGGAGGCTCCTGGCTGGACTGAAGGGGAGACGGGCTTAGCCATGGCACAACACCGTGTCCACAGGGGAAGTAGGGAAGGCAGGGGAGTAGTGGTCAGATGTCGGGCCGTTAGTGATCTACATTGCAGTAGCCATCAACCATTTGGAATCTATCCCTCCCCACCACCTTAAAATCCCTTGTCCCTTCTTCGGACCAGAGGGATGGGAAGTCCTTGGCCTCATTCAACATTGTTCCCTGGCGGCACCGCTGGCATGTGGATGAGAGCAGGTACATTGCTCTCTTCTGATCCAGATCCTGTTCCCCTCCTGCCCCTCTCTCTGTTAACACCCGGCGAAGGTCTGCTGCTAGTTTGAGTAAAGGAACACACCTCTGCTTCATCTCAGCAGCCTCTCTTTACCCTCTTCCCTCTGCTTTCAAATTTGTGCACTCCGTTCACTATAACTCTCCAGTTCAACGGGACAAAGTATCAACCTGAACTTTCACTGGACTGGCAGACCACTGATGGTGTGATCAATTAATTTTATATCCTGGAAGAGACGGCCCAGCCTGCCATTACACAACCTGCTTAATTGTCTGCTGGATGGTGTCTCCCTATGGTCTAGACCTCCTCGTCCTCGTCCTCCTCCTCCTCCTCGTCCTCCTCCTCCTCTTGTATATTTGTAAATATCCTGTATATTTTTCTCATTATCTGACATCACTGCAGCAGCAGCTTTGTACAGTTTGCTATGCAACTGCCTAATTTCTCTTAAACAAAAAGTTTGAACTTTTCCCTCTTAGCAATTTTATTTGGTTTTATTTGTGTAACATTTAACTTCAGTTCAGACTGTAGCAGAAGTCGTCTGATGAGATGAAGATGTCTTTTTTCAACTTTGTTGAACTTTTTGGTTCAGCAGCTGTCTCAACTTTTCTGTTCTCTCTCGGCAACTTTACCATTCTGAACCCCGGAGAGAGGTGCCAACATCAACAGACGGCACATTCTGAACCTTTGGCATTTCACATCAACCACAGGTTCAGGGAAAATCCCAGAATCTCATCTTGTCAGCTGATGACTAGCTGATTTGGATGGGCCCCGAGACTGAATGAGGTGGCATTGTGTGGGTGCTTGCGGCTGTAAATAGCAAATGAAGACTGGTATATTATTATTCTGGTTGTAAGAGAGAGCTCACTCCTTAACTCCAGGAGAGACTGTAGCGATGTGCACAGTCTGCCTCCACTGATGAACGGACAATCTGTAAAATTAGCCTATCTTATTCTACTGGAATATACAGTGTACGTATTGTGTTTTAAGGCTATGTGGCTACTTCCTTCTTAATTCATATTTGAATGAAAAGATACTTGACAGCATTGGCTGCTATTGGATATTATCCATGCAAATTGTTAAAACTATTTGTGAATATGTTGTTAGAAGCATCAAATACATTAATATTGGAGTAGTATTTAAATGTTGAAGCCACAAATGAGACAATTACACAGGAAAGTTTAACATTTTATTTTTTAGGTAAAATATATAGTGTTATGACTGTGATATGCCCAGCTATCCTACTTCATTAAGCTTTCATAATTATTATGACCTCGAAGGTCGCTATTTGAAGGTTTACCACGTAAAAGTGTACTGTATACACATCTGTATGCATATGGTTGTGTGTGTGTGTGTGTGTGACAATGCCTTAGCCTCTGGGAGAAATGTTTAGCATTAAGTCTGGAGAGTTTATAAACCCCCTACATACAGCTGAGATTGTTGGTGTAACTATCTCACTTGGCAACTCATCTCTCACCCTCTGGATGAAATGGAAGTTGTCGTCTCCTCTCACCATTCTTCCTCATAGCTCATTACCCATAGGCACTTGCTGGAAATAGATGCCATAAATGAATGGGTGTTTTTTTAAACAAAATGATAACTAATGAGATTTAATGTTCTTGGTTTTACATATGTTCCTATGGTTAAAGGGCGTTGGGGTTGACGTTTGCATTTTTCATCAGATTATATTGATTTGCTGTCCTACCGTGTCATTTTGTACTTGGTTTGATAGTTCACTTCAGAGAGTGTGTCCAAGACGCCCAGTCGCACCTAGTTACCTTTTCTCCTTTGTGGAATGTCTCCTTTTCTCCTCCCCACTCGATCCCAAAGTCAAGAATCCTTTCTCGTCTCATCATCACTGATACTGGGGAAAAGGTCTGTGTTCATGGTGGGAAGGAGCTCAAGAAAGGAAAAGATGTGAGAATCGGGAGTAGCTGCATTTATGAAGCTTGACTTGTGTTCTGCTGCCATATTTAACCTTATCCCCAGATTTCACTTGAAGCTCTGTGTAGATGTGATTTGATCTAAGCAACATATATGACAGTTTTCTTTGGAAAGAATCAGAAAGTTGGTGTTTTGAGCAAGAGGTCAGCGCTTAATTCACAACAGCCCATGTCACTCAGTTGTTGAGAAAGGCATCAGTATGTGTGTGTTGCTCTCCAGACGTTGAGTTGATATTGGTCGACGGTGTTTTCACCCCCATACATTTCATCGCTGGTACTGTGTATTGCATGATTAAATAGTACAGTAATGAAGCAATGGGAATGATTGGACTGGGCTCCTATTTCTGCCGTTACACTCGGACTTAAACATGTGCCAGACTGAAAGATGTTTGTAAATTGTCCTCACAACTACTGGATAAGACTAGTAGTGGTAGACATTTCTGAATTACCTGTCCTTGCTCATCGCTGTGATTCAAGATACCAAAATATGCCATAGTTCATTCATCAACAGATATTCCATCTTCTAAATATCCCTCATTTCATCTCTCAGCAAAGAAGAGCATTTGTTTCCTTTAATTAATTCATTCATTCATTCAGCATCATTGCACCCAAGTGTGCACTTAGAGTTCCATACTGTTGTATTGATCACTGGGCCTGCTAACTGCAAACTGCTCATACATCTATTACAGACACTCTGGTGTTTAAACTCCACTGTGATCTGTGACTCCACTCACACTGGAGGTCAAGTGAGTACTTCATCTGTAGGCCTGTTCTGTCTTTCAGTCCAAAACAGCGTTTGCTGTCCTGTTACTCATTTCCCTGCATTAAAATTGTGCATAATTTTACCATGTCAAATGAGTGTTTGGGTGATGAAAGACCAGAGTTCACATGATTAAATTCATGAAACCCTTTACACTTGTGTCCTGTTTCTCTCTGTCAACAATACGTATGCAATAGTAGTGAAAACCAGTTTATTTGTTTCAAATGAACAAGCAGTAATGTTAAAAGTTATCAGTGAGTGAGATTATAGTGAATGAGAACAGTAACTATTATGATGGTTAAAGTGGGAATCTGTGCAATTATTTTTATTGTGGCTACATCTTTGGTGATAAGTGGCCATTGCTGTAGTGATTTTTCCTGGGAAAGACCTACCTGACACTTGTTTCAAACAGGAAATGTAAAATCATGAACTGAATATTGGTTGAATTACTATTGTGTTATATCAATTGGTGATAGAGAGTAGTATAACATCTGTGTTTATATGGGAATGTCAGATTATTACTTTAAGGAAAACACCATGACCATTAACAGAGTTTAATTTATTCTTTAGTGGTTGCGGGTCAAAACAATCTTCTTGGGTGGTTCGTGGTATCGCTAGTCTGTCATCGATTTTGTTTTATGTGATCAGTCAGGACGCATTCATGTTCCTCCATATAGAAGGGCAGGGTGTTTTCATATCGATTTCACTGTATGACTCATCACACATCACGTTTTTTTTTTATTATTATGATGTTATCAGGCTTTTCATGGCCAGCAGATGGCGACATCTGTGTTCAAGAGTGTATTAGTGCAGTGAGCTCTGTCACAGCCCAGGCGTTTGCCCATCAAAGCTCTCTGGTTTTCTACAATTTCCACACAACTATGAAGCATCTTGTGAACGACCTACAGCTGTTGAGTTTGTTTTCTAGGAAGTAGTTTAAAATTAAACTTGGTCACATGCTTTATTCTGCAACACATCATTGTCATTAGATATCATTCTACAATCTGCATTAAAAATGAAACAGCACAAGTCCAAAACTGCTGTAGGCCTAATATAGGGTCGATTTTTGAAAATGCAATAACTTAACATTTAACCAATATAAAAACAATCAAATTTTAACAATGTCTTCTTTGATCGTGCATCTTCTTCATTAAACATCTGTGACATTGCCCTAAGCAAAGCTAAAAGGCTGGGAAAAAAACTAGCATAGACCACACAATTTCCCGTGTTTCACATGGAAAGATGACGTCATCAGAAGGTGGGTCATTATGCTGGGAACGAGAAGGTTCGGCCGGGTTCGGCTAGGAATAGAGCACTTTTGGAATAGTGTCATGGAAACTCCGCCCACATCTGTTTAATTTAGACCTTTAATTCCCCCTCGTGCCACAGTGTAGCGGACTGATCTGAAGACAGGGCGGTGGTGAACTCGGCGCGCGCTGACAATATTTAAGGTAAGGAGATTGAATTTTTGGAAATGACTTTGTTTGGATCCGTCTCGTGACGTTTTGTGGAGCAGGTGTTTTTTAAAAATAGACCGAGATGTGTGCATTGTACGGGCCAAATGCGAAATTGCGTCACCAACCCTATAATAAAATCCTGTTTGATTGTATTAATGTGTCTCACTACTGGCGCTGCGGTCTATTGATTGCTCTGCCTCCAGTGAACAAATAGGCCAACATGCTACCTTTGCTTGTGAAATTAGGCGACAATGATGTGAATACAGACTAAACATGACTTAACATTTAAGGACCGTGTGTTATTTTCCCTTTAGATGGTCATGGACGCTGAAAGAAAGAGAGCAAGACACGGATTGACCGTGGTTTAGAAGTAACGTTAATCATAAACGAGAAAGAAAATACTTAACGTTTGGCCAGCTGCAGTCAGCCAGAAAGTGTGCGTCTATAGTGAATAGCGCCATTTTGAAACGGACGTCCTGTTTTCGACCTACTGCTGTGTGGTGGGCAAGGCTGTGTGGTGCAAAAACAGTTATAGGCTGTCATGTTAATTTGGTGAACACGATTGAACGGTATGGCTTATTCCACACATATGACATAAAACATGTAATACAATAGCAAAAACAGCTAGTTTGCTTATACAGGCCCAGCTGCCCAACTCTTGAAAACAGTGTTGACTGCGTTTGTTTAGTCCTTTAAAGCTGTAATGAACTGTGTGAATATATTCTGTCATGATCCCTGCCAGCAGATAATGTGGTTTAATGTGTTGTAGGCTACTGTATGTGAATTAGGCCTGCTGTCTAGACCGCCACTTGTCCACCTTAACATGGAGAGTGGCTGAGTGACTCAGACTTACAAACTAAATTATTGAAATGTAAAAATATGCTGTAATGATCCTTGGAATTTTCCACTGTGACCACTGTTGAAATCATTGAAATCCACAGTTGTGGTGTAGCCTAATTAGTTAGTTAAGTAGGGATTAACAGTAAAACAGAATAAAAACAGTTTCAATTCCTGAATGGAAACTATTTACCCCCCCCCCCCCCTAAAAAAAACAAAAAAAAACAGCAATTCATAGTTTTGAGTGATGCTTTTTTTTTTTTTTAATGAAAAAATACTCTTTTGAGGGGAAAATAATATGAAGTAAGTATTATTATTTCATCTTCCCCCCCCATCTTTTACTTCCTTGTTTCCTCTCTGCAGTGCAGATATGAAGCTGACTTCATTAGCCTTGCTGTGTCTGTCCCTCCTCTTGGTTCACACCCGTTTCTCCCTGGCCAAGCGAGGAGGCGGCTTTGGGAAATCTAGCTTCGGCTTTGGGAAAACCTCCAGTCGTGGTGGCAGCTCCACGTCCAACCGGGGCAGCACCAACACAAACACAGGCCGCAAAACCAATCAGGGCTCCAGCTCTCAGGGTGGATACCCCAACCAGGCAGGCTACCCCCAGCAGCCAGGCAGAGCAGGGCAACCCAACCAAGGGGGTTATCCTAACCAAGGGGGTTATCCCAATCAAGGGGGTTATCCCAACCAAGGGGGTTATCCCAACCAAGGGGGTTATCCCAACCAAGGGGGTTATCCTAACCAAGGGGGTTATCCTAACCAAGGGGGTTACCCTCAGGGTGGCTACTACCCCCAGCAGCCAGGACGAGGAGGCTACCCCAACCAGTACCCAGCTGGTGGCTACCCTGCTGGAGGGTATCCAGCCGGAGGTTACCCGGCACGGGGCTACCCATATGGAGGTGGTGGAGCTGCAGGATACCCTGGGGGCTATGGTTATGGTGGTTACGGAGGTGGATACTTGAACCATAACCCCAACAACCGAATCCTGAGCCCTCACTATGGGGGCAGCTATGGATATGGGGGCTATGGGGCTGCGGGTGGCTCTCCGTTTGCCCGCTCTGTGGGCATGGAACCCTCTATTAAGTCCAAAGGGTTTGGGCGCAGTGCGGTCATGGCAGCAGGAGCCGGGGCAGTGGCAGGCATGGCACTGGGCTACGGGCTGGGGAGGTTCCCTCGCCCCCACTTCCCCTTCCACAACCCCCAGGAGGAGTACTACTACAACCACTACATGTACAAGAGATATGGCACCAAGTCCACTGATCAGAACGACTACAGCAGAGACTACAACTTCAACCCGCCCCCGATAACTTACGATAAGTACATGGAAACTTGCATGAAGAGAACAGACCTGCTGCCTGCGGCGAATCAACCGGGGAAGAATGAACCCGTCACCACCACCACTACTACTACCACGACCACGACTACTGTTGTCACCTCAGCTCCAGACAACAGCACCGGCAACAACAAATCAGAGAGTAACAGCACCGCAACCGAGATGTCCTTGACCCCTGCATCTGCAACTCCCAGCCCTCCAAAGCAGCCTGAAGCCAACCCGCAGCCCCCAGCTTCACAGGACGGCGGCAGCGATGATGACGATGATACGGTCAGCATTGTGGAGATCGGCTACCCGGCGCTGATCAATCAGGTGAAGGCCAGGCGGTGTGTGGAGCTGTACATAGTGTACTCTGAAAAACAGATGCAGGATAAGAGGTCTGCGGGACCCAGCGGAGGAGTGCAGGGACTAGGGATGGGCTTCTGGGAGCTCCTGACCGTGGTCACTGGGACCGTACTGATGCTACTGAACAGCAACATACTAATGCTGCACTGAGGCGTTCGCTAGAAGTGTTTAAGGAATAGAGATCGAATTGGAAGACGGAGAATGTGTGAAAGCAAGTCATAAACAGATGGAGAGTGATGATTAAGCAGGGTTGGGGTGTGTGTGTGTGTGTGTGTGTATGTGTGTATGTGTGTGTGTGTGTGTGAGGGGGGTGGGGGGGCAGTGATTATTCAGTGTGTACGGTAAAGACGGAGAGAGGAACAGATGGTGTGTGTTTGCCCTCTGAAGCTTCAGGACTCTCCCTATCGTGTGTGTATTTCTGCTTTGTTTTTTTGTTTTTTTCAATGTTTTCTCTATATGTAGGCATTGCATCCTTATGCATGTGCATGACTGGCACCACCTAGCTGGCATACATACTGCATCGCTGAACTGTATGTTCAAAGTAAGAAAGGGAAAGGTTAGATTGCAGAGCCACCCTGTTACAACAATTGCACTGCCCATTTCCTCTTCTGGAAGAGAAAGGGTCCATTAACTGCACTGTAATGCTGCAAGATTTTTGACGGGTGTGAGGAAATTGAACCATTAAAGTCCATTTAGATCACATTAAACTGGCTGTCTGCTCAAAGGAGGCGACATGATCCTCCCGGGTCTGGTATAATTGTCTGACTCTGTCTCGATCTAAACAGTGATGGATGTTATGGAAACACTGACTATCTCTGCAGCCATAGAAATTAAGTAGCACTGTCTGTCACTGATGAATACCTCAATGGTTGAGTGGGTGATGATTATGATGGAAGCCTTTTTCCATTATGAGTTATTCATGATAGAATAGTTCAGTCTTTGTTTTTTTTTAATTTATTTTGAGCAATCTTGTGTGTTTCAAAAAAAATCTTCAGAATTTATTTTTTTATTTCACTGATTCAGTTTGTGTGACCGGGCACTTAGGCTTTCTGTCCCAGGGGAGAAAGCAGCTGAGAGGATTAGCTTGCACCTGTGGGGCTGAGAGAGCCTCAGCCATGGTGATGATCTGTGTAAATAAACTGCTCTATTATAATGGAGATGAAATAGAAGTGTGGCATACAGTAAAGTTAGCTGGAGGGGCGTTGGTGGTGGAGGACCGTATGACTCAAGGACAGTCAAGAAGTGGAAGAACAGTGAATAATGATCCAGTATTATCAATTAACAATGGATCAAATTAATTTCTTAAACAAACTCGTACTCTGGCTTAAACTTGTAGTCTGCTAGTATTCTAATATTACTAACATTACCGCTTTCAGACTGAAAGGCTATACACTCTGAGCATAATTGTCTATTTATAATGCAACATATCTACACCTTTTTACCATAGCTTCAAATGGATAACTGGACTGTTATTTAATCAGTGTATGGTCCAAAGAAAAAACCCTGTTTGAGGTTGATTAATCTGTTTTTTATTGGGATAATCTGATGAGATTTAGTGGTTTTGGGGGAAAAAAACACGTACACAAGAACACAAGAAGTACACAAGAAAGGAAATGCCAAAAGTATGCACATCATTGTCCTAACACTCCTTAAACTATTAATTTAGGAATCAGTGCATGCAAAATGCACTTTCACTTGTGTAGTTCTCAATCTCCAATGGATGTATTATTTATGAATATTAATATTCATGCTGCAGTTTTATGTGTGTTGGATGACATTTCTAAAACTCTTCTATGTATCCTCTCCTTGCGTTGCACAGTACGTTGTATATCTTGTGAGTTTTGTATGTGTTCCCCTCCCTCCTCGCCCTGTGGAGTGTTTTGCCTCTCTCCCCTCTCTGGGGCAGTGATTGTAGCCTGTAAGTGCTCTTATGTGAGGCTCCTGATGTACCAATGTTGAACCGACCTGGATGCATATCGACCATCTCCAAAGCTATTGAATGTTATCTCGAATCATTAGCTGAGTTTACGGTTGGTGGGGTTGGATGACAAGATTTGAACACTTTTCAAAGACTTTTCTAATCGTGGAAATAGTCCTCTTTATATAAACCAACTTAATGTGATGTTGTGTGTTTCTACATTGTCTCTCGCTTTGATTGTATGTCAGAATGCATATACAGTATATCCCTTGTAAAGACCTGAATGCCTTTTTAATTTTTTACCATGGTGCATTCAGCAACATTTCGTCTATCCATTTCCCTTTTTGTTTGATCATGTTGGAGATTTACTAAATCAGTCCTCTAACTTCCAATCCTCTTTTCTCCCCACACAATCATCATTGATTATTCAGGGTGAATTTTCTGACTGATGGATGTGTCGGCTACTCTGATCACATTTACAGTGTTGCTGGAAGCTCTACTGAATACTGGGTGTTGACTTGCACTTTTCCCTTACCTACGCTTGTCTTGTCTAATAAACTTCTCAACCTTACTAATGTGCTTTTCTGGATTTTATTATTATATCAGGGGTTTGGTGCAAAAGGGGCGTAAGTGTCATTTTGGCTGGAAATTAGTATTATATTTCATTGGGAAGCTCTCGTTGAGCTCAATCTAATGGTCAAAACACATTTGTAACCATAAACAAAGTTAAAATAAAGGGGAAAATGCAAAAGACTCAAGTGAAAATCTTACATTGAATTTATATAGATAGCACTTAAAAGTTTTTTTTTTTTTTTTAATAAAATATACATTTTATGAATCTTAATCTTTGGAAAAGCATGAATGGTCCCCAGGTTGTGTTTTGAATAGGAAATCATGCAATCATGTTAAGTTTTGTTTATGTCCTGCTATAAAATTAGGAAAAAGTCAATTATGTCCTTTTGTTCTGAACCTTCTATATATGCCTACTTCTACTAGCTGTCTAATATAACACCATTGCTTGGGATCGAACTTAGAGGCAAAGAATAGTCAGCATCCTGCTTGTTAAAATGCCTAGCCTTGTTTTCCTTTCATGTTGTGGTGACTACTGCTGAAGGCTATATTGCTCCACCCTTTGTTTCCCCTTTAAAGGTCAGTCTGTGGTGGCAACATGTCTTATTTATGAAGGACTACATGTGACACCTCAGGGCTGCTGCTGTACGGCAGCTCTGCTCGGTGTTTCAAGGTTGACCTGCTGGATGTGAAAGGTAAAAAAGCGGTGAGAGGCCGAGAGCATCGTTAATATACAGCATGAAGCTCAGATTTCAAGATGAACACTAATACTATATCTAATCAATGACGTGATCATCATAGCATTTGCTCTCTTAACAAACATGAATGCTGATGTGATTGGCTATCTCATTATTGTCACCTGAAAACAAAACATCATCTTTAATCGGCTCTTGGCCTTTGAGACCCTTGGTGAACCTCACACCTGTTCTAGCAGCAGACAAGGCCACAAGCTATTACAGATCACCTGACAGGCTGAGTCATGCAGCCTCCCTCCTCATCCCCTCAGATCTCCATCTGCTCATTAAAGCCTTGTGCAGCAGCCAGACCAAACCAAAATCACAAGGCGCACCCTGCCTACGAGATACAAAGATTTAATTATACACACAAAAGGTGTTGATGGGAACGAAATAACTGCACTTTCTTTTCCCACAGAGATTGCCTGCTCTGAGAGGGTTTCATAATGCTTCAGCTTGTGGCCTGTTCTTACAGGCCTTTAGGTCTTTTACATTTCTGATGGAGCAGGCCGCCCACACAGCTATATTCCCCCAGTTAGATAAATGCCATGTGTCTTAATCAACAGTCATATGTCGAGCTGGACTGAAAGGTATAATTCTGACTGACAACCTGTAGTGTCACAGATGTCTTAAAAATCTAAAATCTGCCTGTGTTTACTTAAAATCTATACATATTCTGGTTATGTATACATGCCTCCTGGGTGGAGTCATGCATGTTTTTAGCATGCAGGTAAAATCTGAATGGTCACCTCAATTCAGTGAATAAAATTCAAGACAGCAATTTTTCTTCTAATTGTTTTTTTATATTTATATAACAACATTGTACAAGGAAGCACATTTAGTTATTCATGAAACAAGAGTCAAACTTAAAAAGTCTCCAAACATGGCATGAAACATGTATTGTATTTGGTTATAAGCATCATATTGAGCATAATGTCCTATTCCTAATATACAGTAGAGACAGAATGTGTGATGGAAAATGGTAGAGAGGAAAGTGGTTGAAATATACAGACAGAATGGCATTATCATATAAAATGTATAGCTGCTCTTAAACTGTAGTCCTGACATACTTTTTTGACATAGACTTAACTTGTTGAGGATGTGTGTGTGTGCCAGAAAGCTTCTCATATCATCAGATTCATCACCATCACTATAGCAACATCATTATTATCACCTTCATCATTGCCATCATCATCAAAAATATATATATATATTTTTTATATAATATAACCACGACTACAAATACACGAGAATGTCAAAAGGAAAGTGAAATGGGAATTGGGGATGTAGTAAACAGGTATTCCTCAAGTCAACTCATTGTGGCTCAGACCAGGATCCTACAGGAAGTGTCTTTACTCTGCTACATCTGTACACCTGAGGACTGGAGGATGACGTCACGCCGACACACTGTACAGGTGAGACGGGTCAAATTCCTCTCCCTCCTCTCGTGGATCTCATCCTGTCAATCTTGTGGTGTTGAGGAAGCAATTTGGTCATGGCACCTCATCATCCGAGAGTCACATTGTTTGGTCACATATAATAAACAGTTATTCTCAGTCACGGGTTATTATTAGCCGGGGTGGGTTAGGTTCTGTTCGGGATGCCATCTCCCTGCAGCTCTACATGACTGCCACCCAGTGGCCCATCAGGAGAGACATCAGGGAGCCGATGATGACTATGATGCTGTTGTAGATGGGCCCGCTGGATGCTCCGGTGTAGTACTCCATATCTCCAGACCCCTCGGACTCATAGGCAGGCCTGGAGCCGTAGCCGCCACCGTACCGCGAGCCATACCCACCTCCATACCCCCCATATCCTCCATATCCTCCAAGGCCGCCTCCGTATCCTCCGTATCCTCCGTATCCTCCATACCCGCCGCCGAACCCATGCCCGTACCCGGGGCGGCTCAGCGCAGACCCCACCATGGCCCCTCCTATGGCGCCCGCTGCAGCTGCCCCGGCTACTTTCCCTGCGCTGGAGCCGCCGGTCTGGACCGGGGCGGGTCTATAGGACCCGCCGCCGCCGCCCCAGCCCCGGCTGTAGCCTCCCCCACTGCGACCGAACCCACCGCGGCCGAAGCCTCCGCCACGCCGGGCGTCAGAGCCGGGCAGCAGGGCGGCGAGGAGCAGCAGGCACAGGGCCGCCGGTAGGAGGAGCTTCTGCTGGACTGGCATCATGCTTCCCTGCAACGATATGATAAAGACAAATCATGAGGAACTGCTCCATGATTGACTGTGTGATTGGAGACTTATCTGCTCTCTGTCTGACTACCAGAAACAGAAGAGACACAAGTGATTTATTGCAGACTGCTTACATGCTGAGCTCATGTTTAAAGCCTGTGATAACTTCCAGCCTTGAACTAATAGATCAGCCTTGAACTAATAGATCATCCGAGTCATTTATCAGTTGATTTGTGTCTGCACTGTTCAAGTCTTGGAGGCACACACTTTTTTTTCTCTCTCTCTCTCTCTCTCACACACACACACACACACACAGAGAGGGATGTTCTCATCATGGCTTTAGTCCTGTGTGGCTGATTATGTGGTATTTTTACGTTGCCGTTACATTAAGAGCAGAACATGGCTCCTAATCCAGCTTTGAGAGACGCTTCTTACACAAGAACCATCACTGCTACAATACAACTTGACCCTGCAGCTGACACGGGATCAGATAGCTTTCATAATCTCTAATGCCCATAATGGGCATTAGGATTTTGTAGGTTTATTCTGGTTCTGGATCTGTGAACGAGACATTCTGCATGAATGATCACAGTGCCATTGAATATCCAGCCCTTGATGTGCATATAGAAACTGTTTTCTCTATGATTAAAACAATCTATCTGCAAGGGAGAATAAATAATAAAGTGTCTAATGAGTCATTGTTATCAAGCTGCTTAATAAAGAGGCACCTGGGGAAAAACAACAAACAACAAAAAATGTATCTGCCTTTGAAGGGGGAAACTATCAAAAAGTTTGTTGTGATGCATTTTAAAAAAAAAAACAATACTCTGCCTTTTCTTTAGATGGCTGACAGAATTAATCACTCTTTGTTCTAATAGACAATTACAAAATGTGAGGACTTATGAACAGCACCACCAGTGAGCAGCATGACATCATTAGTACTGCCTTCAACAAACTGTAATCTGTGTCCTCTTGAGCTATAATTACACTGGGTCAGGTAGAGAATAATCCCATGACACTTCTCTCGGATTACAGCTATGGGAGTTAAGACTCATTCAGAAAAAAACAAGAGGAATTCCATTATCAAATCAATGTAATTTGAAACATTGTGAAAGGCCTGCCTACCAGCACAGCATTATTATTTATCTGCATTCTCATGTTTTCTATGAATAGCCTCTAATTTGCTCTGCAGTAGATGTATAAAATTACATTTAATCAAAGCAAGAGAGATATGCTTAGTTACAAAACTGAGGCAAAAAAGAAATAACTTTTCTACATTTCAAACATCACAGAAACAACAATAAGAAATCCTTTTTGAGAATACTATATCTATAACATTGAGAAGTAACACATTGATAAAACTTCATCTTAATTGTAAACAATGTTCTTACTCCTCTTAGAGTAAATCAGCTCACCTGTTGACTGGCTGGTTGAGGAAAAAACAAGTGAAATAGTAGAGTGATTCAGATGATGTTATTTACTCCACTGGGCTTCAGTCTCAAACGGAGAGTGTGTGAGCGGCGCTGAGTCCTCTGACTGTCTGAGAAAGTATGTTTCAGGGACAGTCTCTTGTCCTCCAGACAATCTCCTTCAGGTAGAGTGGATCACTCTGTCTCACACCTCCTCATTGGCTGAGCCATGTCAGCAGTGATGGTCATCTTTAAGCCCCTACCATCAACATGAGACGCAAATACCTGTGTGTGTGTGTGTGTGTGTGTGTGTGTTTGTCTAAACTATTAAACCGCTGACCCACTGAAAAATCAGAATACTTAAAAGTTACCCCAAAGTTTTCAGTGACTTTGACTTATGGCAAAGTGCAATATCCATCTGTTGAAGCAAGTTGTGGTATTATATCATTTCAAATTATACAACAAGATTTAAGCGTTATTATACAACATTTCAGGCTCTTTACCCAATGACCTACATGAGAGAGAAAAAGATTACAGCTACGTACATTTTCTCTCAAGATAACTTTTTATTAAATTACAATCATTGTAAAAAAAACAAAAAAAAAACAACTACATTTTCCAAATAGTGGCATGTGTGTTCGTAACATCTGAGAGACTAAGCTTCATTCAAACCGTATTAGTTTGTGAAAGAAACAAATACAAAACGCTCAAAAGCAGGCAAGTGTTATTAGGGCCGCTGAAAATCTCTCTCTCTCTCCCTCACACACACACACACACACACACACACTCTGTTTGTTACACATGACTTTTTGTGAACACTCATCATCGCTGTGCCATTTGTCAACACAGCGCACTGTGTACTGTACGGTGAGAATATCATTAAAGATGTCAGAACTATTGGATAGATACACACACAGCTGTACACACACAGACAAAAGCAGACATATGCAAAGCGCTGTACATGTAGAGGCAAACTGTACTGCTTCTGAAATGCTTGCTCGCACACTTACACACAACACTCTCATCAGCATTATTCACAGTCTGGTGGGACGTCCCTCTTGTGTGTGCTTCATTCTTTGTTGGATTCAAAGGAAAAATCCACCCTTGGATATTCTAACAGTTATATATCATCAATCTGTGATGTTCAATGCATTCCAGCATTATTTTGTGATGAAGTGTTTACTTTCCCTCAACCTGCCTCCTGTGCTTCTACTTCAGTTAGTGATTTCCTACATTTCCTTTCCACTACTCAAATCACCACCTCTTGTGGCTGCATTGCATTCTGGTCTATTGAGGCTACTGTCAGTGGAGAAATTGGTGTCTCTGCCCCTTCTATGCTGGATTTCTCCTTGTATGATTGTTAAATGTTTGGTGCAAAATGCTGAGTCTAGAAAGAAGCCCTTGGTCTTGGATTCTGAGGGACTGGGGACCGAGAAATGCAAGGTACATCACCAATAGCTTTTTTTTTTTTAACAGTGTTTAAGTTTTTCAAGGGTGGATTTTTTCTTTAGCTTCAATCATAAGTTGTCTTTAACATTCAATCTGAATGCCTACAGAAAAGCTGTGGGCACAGAGACAGTTGTCACTATCAGGCCGAAAAAAGGAACGGATGGTAACAACATGCACACGGATCTTCTGTCCACACAGCCTTCCACAATCCCTGCAGAGAACTTCTAGTTTGCAATAAAATGGAGAGGGTCAATTCAGTTCCTCCAATTGCATGAGTCAACAAATTTTCAAACAGCAAGATACGTAAAGATGGCAGCCTCCTGGTTTGAAGTCACACATACAATAAGCAGAAAATGTTATGTCATTATGCTAGTTCAGTTCAGAAAAGCTGGGGACCCAGTGCACTATGGGACTGGGTGACATCACTCTGGGAGGCCACCACCTTCATGCTCCTGGTCCATTCTTGGATTTGATATCGACCCAAACTGTGTCACTCTGGCGTGGCTCTAGCTACTTCCCTGATACAATCCATAATATTCTTTACACAGAAACAGCTTCAAAATATTTTATCATAGTTCTTGCCTCGGTGCTTGGTCAAACCTTTGTAACAGGCACTTTACAAAGACTTTACATATTATATTGTGCTTTAAAAGGATAGAGTATCAGCTTGCAATCAGGAAGGTAGACAAGACATACAATTTTAGGCTTGTTTTTAGAGGTAATGTACTGCAACAGGGTGAGGATTACTCAGGAGTAAGAGCAATGAGGTGAGAAACTGAAAGAATGTGTCTGTGTCTGTGTTTGTACTGTATGAGAAAGAGAACCAGTTATTTTTTAGTAGATGGGTCTGGGTCATGGCTCCGTACGAGTCTGTATGAATGAGAGTCTGAATGAATTTCATCTTAGTCGTCATGGTAAGATTATTGCTGAGATGGTCGTGCACACAACAGTAATGTTACAGTATTGTCTGCAGGTTGATAGTTTGGCTGGTTGGATCGGACACAGGGGATGGACGATGGGTCAAATGGTAAAGATGGCAAAAGACCCATATGGAGACAGGAATTCAGAGGAAATCACTGGAATGCATACATTGCTTCCTTGTCAGGTGATTATTGGTCAGTCTCATCTGAAGTTTGGTCACAGTCTGGTGGAAAACGTGGTGCTCTGGGTAAGATTTTCCTAGTTGGTCTCCAAGAGCAGATCACAGATCACATACAGGTTCCTTCTGGAACACACCGGAGCTGCCTCTCAATTATACACCGCAGGGAATTATACCTATAGATACATGTGGACAAATGGAGAGAAAGAAAGATCAAATCACTGTGTGAGCGGGATGAATTTAATAATAATGTGTTACTTTATTAATGCCATTTTTTGCAGGCTCAGACCTATTCTCAATCTTAAACTTGTTGACGAGAACTTGCAGCCGTGTTCATGCATGGCAAAACAAAAGCTGATGTTGTGAGGTAGATGATATATTAACTTCTTTAATGTGTTGCATCGTGGTGTAAACAGATAAGGAAGTGGATTTAGTAGCTGTGGTACCTTCTCCTGAGTTTCTGCACCTCTCGGTCCTCCTCTTCCTTCAGCTTGGTGATGAAGCTCTGCAGGACAGGCATCTCAAACTTGATGTACTGCGCCACCTGGTGGGAGGGAGGGGAAACATCATGACAAAGCACAAAAGAGACAGGCTGATGTGGGGTAAATGGGGGCATACTGGAGACTTATTTACAAGCACAGGGAGAATGATTTTTAAGGCTGTACATTGTCAAAAGAAAGGAGGCAGGAAGGGTCATTTACAGCCCGACGCCATATTTCCATATCCATATCTCTGGATCTCAAGCCATTTTCTCCCTCTCCCTCAAACCAATGGATAATGAAACTGGTCTTTAGTTGGTATAAATCTCTGTGATCTTACATCATACGTGACTTCTTCTCCCAGGTCCGGTTCCATGAGGAAAACCTTGCACACCTGCTCACATGGACCCTGCATCACCCTCAGCACCAGAGGATAGTCACTGCGCTTCAGCTTCACACGCTCTGAAACATTAACATATCCACACACATACACACACACACACACACACACACACACACATTGGTTAACAGTGCAAACACACAAAATAGTATACACAGCAACTGCTTACAACTGATGTGGCTCCCATAACCTCTCATAACCACCTTATTGCAATTAAGAATGTGTTTGTTATTAGCCTGCCTGGAGAAATAAAGAACAAATAAAACATTGCACACACTGACTAACACTACCAACAATGCACACTCACCTCCACTTGTATGTACAAGGTAGAGGGCAAAATCGTCAGGACTGTTCTCAATTTTGAACTTGTTGAGAAGAACTCGCAGCACCTGAGGTGTCGTCATGCAGCTGTTGATCCGAACATTAGTCACAGAGCCAAAAGCAGGAGTGAATACTGCTGTCTGAGAGATTAGAAAAAAACATTCAAAAATCATTTTAGTTTCATATACAACTTTGTGTGCGTGTGTGTACGTGTGTATATGTTTGTGCGCATATGCATGAGCATGTGTCAATGTGTATGTGTGGTTGCAGGGTATCTGCAGGTTTCAGAAAGACAAATTTAGGACTTTTTAAGACCTTTTTCATGCTACCTGCAGTTGAATTTAAGACCGATTTAAAAACTAAAATAAAAAACAATAATGGCAAGACCAGCCCATTTCTGTTTGAACGTAACTAATGGCAGTTCTGCAAATATAAAAAGGGCAGCATAAGAAAAACAACATCAGAAAATTAATTGTAAAGGGATATGACGTCCAATTGTGTTTACTAAAGCAGATATGATGATGTTTTGCATATTGTACTAACCCTGTTCCGTATTAATCTAAGGGTGGACATGCAGTGCAAAAAAACTTTAGGGGCCTTCAATTAATTAACTAATTTATTTTACAACTTCTTCAGACTTTTTGAAGACCTGCTAACACCGTGGGGTGGCATCACCTTATGGTTGTAGAAGTGTCCGTTGATGGAGAAGCGATGTCGTCGTATCCTCCTCTGGTCGCTCGGTGACCGCCGCTGGCCCCGCCTTAAAACCCCGGCGTCACTCTTCGTCCTGAGGAGCTGAGCGGAGCTCTCATAGTCCTCTGTCCATTCAACATAAAGGATGGAAAAGAAGTTTACTGCTGCTACTTCTCAAGAACAAATGATGCAAAAGAAACAAACAATGGAAAGTATTTTGAAGAGTTCATTTCCAAAATGCTTTATATATATTATGGGTGAAAAAAACATTACCTGAAGTTCATTATTCAGTGTCTTTAAAATACATCCAGGCTGCAAAAGTCTTTCAGCCAGGGACTTAAATTATCCCCTATTCTTCAAAGAGCACCATAATTTGTTTTAATTTTTGTGCTTGCAATCATTTTGTAAAAGTGTCACACTTTTCAAATAGTGGATATCAAATTTTGGAATGAAACTCTTCATTTACAGCATGAAAAGTAAACCAGTATGACCTGTACAGATTAGGAAAGAAAATGACTAATGAACAGGCTCAGACAGGATGAGGCAAATATGAGAGGGAGGTGTGGTGCTCACTCCCACCTTTGTTTAGATACGCTTATCTAGAACGTCCACAGTCTTTCTTTTAGAGAAAGCCTGATTTGATTTTATTGACCTAATGCAACGTTTTTTTCTTGGCAACTGATAAGATTGCACAAACTAGACATGTCTTCAATAAGTGAAATAGCTTTATTTTGCAGTTGTTTCTGTTATGTACACATGCAGTGTGACCGTGTCTGATGCTGCTTACTGGTTACCTTCTGTAGGTAAAATCACTCACCTTCTGCGTTGTCGTCGTTCACAGCATCGTCCTCTGGTTGGCTTTCAGGTGCTGTCACTTCCACTGTGGGCGGGCTCTGCTGTGCTGGCTGCTGACCCTCTGTGCTATTGGGGGAACTTGCAAGACAAAACATGCAAGAACAAAGGAATAAGAGAAGGGAGAGGCACAGTGGCAGGGGACAGTGCAGGAAATGCAAGCTGACAAAGCTGTAAAGGATACAGCGTATTCTATTATCAAGATTAACGACATTTCCAATAAGTGAAAAAAATGCATGAACTGCATTATTTCTGAGACAAAGATGAGTGTGGTGAGTAATAGCAAGGCATGTATTAACAGATGCAAGCAGCTTTGAATGTAGGTCATCTTAGCCCAGACAGGTCAGAGACAGAGACATATCCCTGAATCAGTCAAATGCCAACTGCATGCCCTTGAGGCCTATTAGTCTGGGAACAAGAATAGCTTCATCTGATGGGATGAATGAATGGGATTATAGAGCTGATGCTCCATGCCTATTGACACAGATAGATCAATGATACCTCGGGGCAAAATCCCAAACTAAGCCAAAAGTGCAGGCTTAAAGGTTCACTTTTATCGGGGGACTGTTGACAAATGGTGTTTAATCAAAAGATTTAGCAAACTGCAGATCTCAAGTTTCTTAATGTAAGCATACGTAAACAAAAAGTGAATGTGCTTATTTATGAAACTTGAGAGATCACCACTGCTGACCATTCTTTACCTTGGCTTTATAATAATTTCTCATCAGACAAACTAGACCTAATCTATATCTGTACCCATTGACCCACTATGTATCTCTCTACCATTTCCGGTCAGTGAGGTGTAACTGGATCTGTCTGGACCTTACCCCTGACTGTCCAGGGCACAACCAGAGTGCCAGGATGTAGAAGAGGGAGGCGGTCGGATTCGCTCGTGGTCATCCTGCATCTGAAGCCTGATTGGCCGACGCAGGCCCCAGGAGATATTCAGCAAGCCCTCAACGATCAGCTCCCCCTCTTCCTGTTAGGGGAAAAGAGCTGGGATCAATACACATGCACACACACACACACACACACACACACACACATGCAAACATACACAATGGGCAGTTATTACCCCTTTGGGCCAGGGCAAATTATGGGAAGAGACAGAGTTGGGTAGGGTATATTAAACTGCAAATGACTGAGAGCAAAAGTAAAAAGGAAGATGTGAGGGAAGTAAATGAAAGGCAGACAGACAAAAGAGAGGAGACATTCAGACGCTTCCGCTGAACAGGAGGATAAAGCTTTCAAACAACAGTAAATGGCAATGGAGTGACTCAAACACCAACACACACACATACACACATGCAAATACACACACACACACACACACGTAAATACTCACTTCTCTGTGCCGTAGCTGCAGATTCTGTCCTTCATAGTAGAGGTTGTATGTCTTAAGATGTGAAAGGACGGTTGCCCTGGAGACAGAGATGTTGAGTTACTGAGCAGATCCGACAGAGGAGGAGTACTGCTTCTTATCCCTACTTCTCACACTGCTTTTTTTTTAAACACACATAGCAAAGGTTTATAGAGGCCAAAGTCAGGCTTTCTGATGTGTGCAGCATTTAATGTTTTAAACTTACTGCACCTAAAATCATAGTGGTCCTCATTCATCAAGCTATTGTGGAAAAGAGCGCAAAATCTACTGTGGAAATGATCCTGAGACGCCACAGCTGATTCATGAAACATTGTCACGGCACAAAAATGAATGCCAATTCGTAGACTGATAAATCAGACGCAGCTGTTGATTGAGCACTGTGTGCAAACAATTGACTATTTCCATATGGCACACCCAAAATGATGTGCGTTTGGTAACTCTTGGCCTACAAAAAGGAAGGCTTGGCGCAGCATTATGTCCTCTAGTAGTGTGAGATCTATCATGGATACCTGGCTTCACCATAAGCATTGGTCTATATACAGTAAAGTGCACAGCGTCCAATCATCCAATTATGCTCCGTGCCTGCATGAAGAGCCGATGCTTCTTCTGAGACTTTAGGTAGGTTATTTATTCATAATTTTGATGCGAAAATCCACAATAAGTATTGAATATTAGATTTAAAAACTTAAATGTGGTTTTCCATGCGCAGCTCAAATATATAGTTCTTTGAAATGAGCATGCACGTTTTCTGAGCAGACGTGAGATCGATCTTGGGGCTACGACAAAGATGGAATTGATGGTGAAATGAGCGTACCCCCACTTTAAGATCAGATTTGATTGTATGATAGATTTATGTATGATAATTGTATGATGATGAATGAGGGCCAATGAGTGTGAGTGTGTGTGCATGTATGTATGCATGTGTGTATCTACAGAAAGAGGTGTGTGTGTCTAGATGTGTGAATGTGTGTCCATGTGAGAGAGACAGTGCGGTGAGTAATCCTTACTTGCTGATGAACTTGTTCTCTCCAATCTGAACCCCGTCTTGTGTGTCATCCATTCTCAGTCAGCATGAGAGGGGCTGAGAGACAAAGGAGCAACAGAGAAAGTGATGAGTTTTCGTTTTTGTTCGAACTGAATCCCATGACTCCTCATGACCAAGCAAGTACACAGCCTGTGGCAGGCATCACCACAGAGACGCAGACAAGAGGAGGGCAGCCTGGAGAGGAGGAAAGTGATTGGAGGAGGAGGAAGGTGGAGAGCAGCCTCAGGCGGTAAACAATAATCACAGGTCACATCTACTTTACTGTCAACTATTCGTGAGAAGAGACAGATCAACTGATGGACTCGTACAAGAAAATACAAGAAGATCAACTGGTCGCCTGACAGTTCTCCCTCTATTCCTTCCCTCTACTACTCCCTCTATCCCTCTGAACAATCTGGAACATTTGGTGTGTGATGGAGTGAGACAGCTGCTCTCCACACTCTTCCCCTTCTTGCCTATATTTCCTCTTTCCTGGCGCCCTTTAACACGTACACACACATGCAGATGTTTTAAATGGCATTCTGCCATCACACTTGAGTTTTCCTTCCTTCCTAGCTGAAGGAGTGTGTGTGTGTGTGTGTGTGTGTGTCTTTGTGTATCTACAGAGGGGGCAGGACAGAAGCCTCCGGAAGGAGAGGAACAGGTGCAGGGCACATGGGCCACCCGCCGGGCCAAATCATTTCAGCTGCTTAAACATTTATCTGTGAGCTTGCCATGGCAGCACACATTACATGCACATATACACACACAGTCTCTCTCGTTGTCCCTCTCCTCTCTCTCACACACACAAACACACAGCGGACATTTCTAAAACGCTGTTGATTCCCTCTTAACACTTCTTCAAAAGCAGTGTTGCGCTTTACTTTCCATATTACTCACTCATAACACAATCAATGCCTCTACAAGATAGCAACTATGGGAAAGGTATTATTAAGAGCCAGGGAAAAATACTGAATGAGCATGATGTAAATGTGTGTGTGTGTGTGTGTGTGTTACAAGACTATAAGAAGGCTTACCGTACTGAAGACTGTGAGATCTTGGTCGGCCACCAGAGAGGGAGCAGCAGATGTGGAGACGGCGAAAGAAAGGGTAGATGGAGAAGGAGAGACAGAGGCAGGTAGACTTTGTTAGTATCGTCAGGGGTCCCAAAGCGTCCGTCCCAAAATGACTATAAGGCCTTTCCGTATGAGTAGGAGAGGTAACAGACTGGGAAGAGCAGAGGCGTTTGAAGGAAGTGCTCCCCTTCCGTTAATCACTTCCTCCTTTACTGAGCCAGTCACACAGGAAACTGACGCGAGCCTTTGCATAGCCTGACACTTCCTCAATTCAAACGGCACAGATGAATGATCATGCACACACAAACAAAGTCTACACACATGGGCACAGGCAGAAAAACAGAAAGTCACACACACGGACTGTCCCCCCCCTCTCCCAATCTCTATCGCAGTACAAACATCTCAGATCAAACACATATAATGCGTGCTTTATTCTAAAGAGTGTACTGTAAACATGATATCAAAAACCTCTGATAAGAGCCGTGTGGCAGCCTTAAACACACAGTGCTGATAACCTAAGGCTGTCAATCTCTGACACGAATGTGTTCTGTTATTGTGAGTGAATGAAATATTAAACACCAATCAGCCTGGCCGCTGTCAAGGTCTATCAATATTTCAGCACCTATATTAGACCCTGTCAACCGCTCAAACACTCACTATTGACCCACACAATGGAAAGCATTAGTCTTTAATACCATGGTCTTGGTCAAGGGCAGTGGTGCTGGCAGACTCATTATTGGTTTATGCTAGTGGTCTGAGACTGGCGTGTGGCCTGCTGTCAAACCAAGACAATGTTGTTATTGTCTGGCAAGTCACAAGAACAGCTCAAATTCTAAGGCAAACTAAATTGTCATCTGATAACAAGATGTATCGTCCTCTCATTTACCTCAGTGCCCTGACATCAAGATAAAGAGATAAATATCATATTGGACACATTTCCTTTAAAGTTGCTGCAATACTGCCGCTAAATGTTGTAATAAATGGGTCCCATGTTCTGTGGTTGCACCTCAGTATAATTGCTGTCGGATGAAAACCACGCACCTCCGAAATGTCAACTTTTCAGGAAGTGAGAAAAACAGCCTTGTGTTTAGCTTGGTGACAAGGCGTTTTTTTGACGTTATCCAATGGGTTCTGAAAGGGTTTCATATAAGCCTAAAAGAGTTTGGAGAATTCTCTCAACCCAGAGGAGCATGTAATCCTTCAACTGAAGTGAAAACATGAAAATCAGCCAAAATTGTTACAGAGTTATGAGGTTTTCACATGCTCAACAGCTCATCTTAATGCACTCCATCTTTAATGCCTGCATTTATTATTTGATTCCATTTACATTACCCACTTAAGACCATATAACACGTAAAAATGACCCTGAGGTCTAACTAAACAGCTCCACACCAGGAGAGGCTGTGACCCTTTATAACCCCTCAGGACCTGGTCTGTTACACATTCAGGCGTAAGACATCTCTCTGGGCTTTTGATCTGAAGCTAACTACAGCATGCAAACACAGCCAGTCTGACCCACGGCTGACCCAGTGCAGAACATGTCTGAGAGCAGGCCGCTGTTCTGCGTTCTGGACAGGACTCCAAATATAGATCTCGTTGTTCCCCCGAATTCCCCAGTCTCATCACAACAACCACACCAGCCAATCCACGGCCTCCACATCTTTTCCCTTTTGTCACTCTCCTCTGCTTGTGTGCTTCATGCCGGACTTAACTCCATTTCTTACTTTCTGTCCAATTTTTTGATTATGAAACTCTTCCCCCTGTGCCGTCTGTTTTCCTCATTCAGCTCTCTTCCTCAGTTGCCTTCGCTTTCCCTCGTGAAAGACTGGAACCCATCCACCACGCTATTAAAACTCATGACCACAACTTCCTGACTCCCTCTCCTCCCCCCCTCTGTCTTTCCCCATTGACACACATGCATGCTTGTTTTCTGCCCTCTTGCCCTGTGCCTCTGAACCTCTGTCAACTTCTTTGGCTGAAATGATGAATAGGTCCAAAACCTTCGCTGCTTTCAACCCCACCACCCCTTCTTCAGCCTCCACATTACTAATGCTCTGCCTCACTATTGTCACCATTGTCATAGCAACACCAAAAACATCTGAGGGTTCCAGAAACTAGCTCAGGAACACTGTGCCAAAAATAGTGCGTGTGTGTTTTCTCCTGCTCCGCATTAGACATATTGGGTTTGTCAAAAAAAAAAAAACGTGCCTGCCTTCACCTTCAGTGTAAATCTGGCTTCCTCCTCCTTCGTTCCCCGGGGCATGCTGAAACTGAATCTTGCCCCTAATATCTTATTAATGATTAAAAGTACTGGCCAGAACATTAAAAATTCTCTCACGACTTTAGGAGTGGAAACATGTCCCTCTGTTTGGCAGAGGGTCAGTCCCAAAGCACTGCCTCTGTCCAGCCAGCCTTGTGTGTGTGTGTGTGTGTATGTGTGTATGTGTGTGTGTCTTACTAAGAATCCTAAGTATCTACTGCTTGTTATGTAACCTGTTCAAACACTGTTTTGTTAATACATAGCTATGCACACTCCTTTATACAGAGCAAGGTGATAACATCCAAGATTTCCCACATTTGCTAGATATGATTTAGGCTGGACTGCCATAGAAACTGCCACAGAGAAGGCTATTTTGGGGATTATTTGTGAATAAAATGCACCAAATATGTCTGATATGTGAAATGTCTAGTCTCCATAGGTGTCGGCTGTGTTTTAATACACAGAATGCATGGTATTGTATTGGTTTTTATGCTGTCAAAGGTCCATCTTCACACCAGTTTTTTTCTATCGTGCAAACAATCACGCTATCAAACTACACCCAGATCATATCGCCAGATTCCCATGAATATCAGCCTACTTACGACGCCGCTCCTGCCGAGTTTGAAGATCTTCTCTCTCACCACGAAACCATAGACTGCTCTCCTCCTCCTTTCTCCCGCACACACACACAGAAACATATACACACACGTTTCGACTGAACTGCCCGTTAACGGTGCTCCTCGGCCGACTCGCTCCCTCTCCTCCCGTCGGAAACAATCATCGGTGCGCGTGCAGGAGGAGCTGGTGTGTGCTGTGCGCGAAGGAGGAGGAGAGCCCCATCTGTTGTAGCGGAGCTCGCGGCGTTGGACCCGGGAGCCAATCAGCGGGCGACCCTGACGCCCCTTTGTTCGCGCTGCCTGACGGCGTGCTGGAGATGAATAAACCGGGGGAACCCGAAAACAATGGGAGCCCCAAACTCACAGACACAATACAACACAGACCTATGTATGGTATTCACTGGAAACCGTCCGTTAATGTCGTAGCTAGCTGCCGGTGCCCGATAAGCACGGACAGGCTGCTAATAAACCGCGTGCAAGTGATTTTAAAACCGTCCCAAGTCAAACTCTGTCGACCGCCTGCCGTTTAAAGGTTTAACACCCTAACAAAAAAAAACAAAAAAAATCACATCCTGAAAGATTACATGAAACACTCATGATCCCCGTGGGGAAAATTGCGCAGCTGCAGCATCAGCGAGAATTAGTAGGACACAGGAGAGGAAAATAGGACAGAAACAGAAAAATAGCGTGTGAATAAAAATATGGCAAACATAAACATACGCAGCCTCAAGACTGGAACATGTTAAGCAGAATGTGCAAATGAAAATTATGGCAGAAAGATGCATGTAAAGTAGCAACTTATGTGTGTCTGTGGTAGCCTACTCAGCCTATTCAGTTTATAGTGACCGTATTCTTTATGATACTTTTTTTTTTTTTTTTTTTAAATCTTCTGTGGTGTCACTACGTTTCTTGTAGAATCACCATAGTTACTTTTCACTAGGGTACCTGGTATACATAAAGTCACAGACAATTTTTATATTTAATATCACAGTAGGTTTTTTTTTAATTTCTTCCCTCCATCAGTGCGTCAGTAATCGGCTCAGTCACATCTGCTCTCCCTGTGGTGCCGAGGCTACACTGGTGTCAATTGATGGTGAAAGGCGGAGTGAGCTTCTAGACACAACAATATGCCTAATCTCTTTTCCAGGAACAGGCTGACTGCCAGAAAAAAATGGGGGAAGGATAGAGATAGATGGTTAGAGAGAGAGAGAGAGGGACCGAGAGAGTCAGAGATGCCCATTTGCAATACAAACACTGAAAAGCTGTTTGTTTCTGTGTTCCAACTTGGGAAAAACAGACAGCTTTCACAATTAGTTTCTACAACCAATAAAGACAAAAGACTGTATTCGTTCTGTAACATCTTATTAAATAGTTTTAGGAACAAAGAATAGAACAATTTGTTGCTACAATTAGTATACACAATTTCTCTTCCAGAATGTTTAGCACACTGTACTCCATTCAATATACATTTATTTTTTTTCAATTTTCTTTTTACATCTATTTAAAGTTTCTCAGCTCTTTTTTGATTTGTATTGACAGTGTTAACATGAACAGAAAGCAATGTTAGAATAAAAAATACAATATGAAAATGTTCTAACAAACAAAAGGATTCCACCAAACCACAGATTTAAAATATAATCAAAATGTATTTACTTTTTAAATAAAAATACAACAAAATGGTGCGCTTTCCAGCATGATTTAAGATTAAAATGTATGATTTATTTCTTACAAATATTTGTTTGTAAAAACATAAAAATGATGTATAAAAAACAAGAAACAACATTGAAAAAGATAAAACACTTGAGATAGACAAAAGTATATTCTTCAGGTAGCACCCCCTTCAAAATAACTGAAAGGGATTGATTTCTCTGTGTCATACACCTCATGGCCACCTTCTTAAGAGCCACCTTTTAATGAATTTCATTGGCTCACAGTATGTGATTCAAGCTCAAGGAAGAGAGTCTGGTTTTGTAAAATGCAAGGCGTTAAGAGGGTTAAATTCTGTAACAACCATGTAAGACACTCGGCACAACTCTGTTACAAATACACAGTGTTCAGGAACCTCAGCCTGCTTCTCCTGAAAGAGAAAGCACCACAAAAACTGGAGGTCTAAGGTCCAAGTCAAGAGGAAGCTGTCTTTAAGCACCAAAATGGACTCCAAACACCCATCTAGACTATCAGGGAGGGGGAAAATGTAACAGACCATGAGGCCAGTTTCGACCAAGAGGCTCTTAACAAGGTGGCCAGCCGGTGTCTTCTCCCGCATCCAAAAACCTCAACAAAATAGCAAGATTTTCAGTGGAGAAAAAAACAGGTACACCAAAACAGGAGAGGACACTGCTATCGTATTTTCACTGCAGGAGTGGAGGGTAAAGAGAGAGAGAGGGCGGAGAGTGGAGAAGGAAGGAAGGATGTGGCAAGAGAAGTAAACTGCTAGAGAGAAGTAAACTGCTAGTTGCATTAACATGAGATGATGCCACAGAACACTGGGTCGAAGATTGTGCATGTGATTTTTTATGTGCACGTACAAAAGAGTTCACCACAAGAGGTGCCAAAAGTGTCAAACACCACCCTCCATATGTCCCTCTCTGAGAGGGAAGAAGCGGAGGCGGGGAGAGGAGGGGGGGGAAGATGCCCTCTGACCTCTACTGGATCCCCTGTTCCTGGCTGTCCTGGAGCCACAAACTAACACTCTCACATCAGGTACAGTGTGGCAGTAACAGCCTCTAAACCAGCGGCTGCTCAGTCACCTCATGATACTGCCTCCACACCCACCTGCTACCAATCCTGATCACAGCCAACATTTAGATAAGAATACGGAGCTTTTAGATTTACAGTTTCTGCACCGTTTCTCTGGAGTTCTCTTCAAGGTTCAGTGATCACTAGCTAACTGTGCTATAAAAGTCTAAGGCCCAAAAGTGTCCGATTGCAAAGTGGTCTTCAGGTCAAACTTGAAAAATGTTTACATTTGATTACAGGTCATAATAACGACTCCAGTATCTAGTGACAAGTCCCATTATTTTAGGGTGTCAGGTTGGGATCCTTCACTGACTCCTGATGTTCTTGGCACCAATATTCACCACACATGTACAAACTTGTAATAATAAAAAAGGTCCTGACTGAAATTCCACTAAAACTATCCAGTTCAACGTTTAAAAGTGTTTTTACTTCTGTTTGTAAAATCACATGACTTGGAATGACCTATAAGCAGCTTACAACATTAGAAATTATATTTAGAAGAATGCCGCTGTCCCCGGGAGAGTTTAGAGTTTAATGAAGAGTTTCTAAAAGCACTGACTGGAGCGGAGGTTGAGAGCAGGCGTAGTGGTCAGCGTCTCTAGCCACAGCTATGGCTCTAATGCACCGGATCATCACACCACTCTGTACAGGGCATGAACTAGCAAACTGTAATAAATATCCTTTTAACATTGTGCAAGACACACATAAATCTGCTTCAAATAATCTTCATTAAACATTAACTTTCTTCTTATAAATAAATAAATAGGTTTAACAAAGAGAAGAAAAAAAAAGGCGAGTAAATTTGGGTTGAGATTTTGCTAATTTCTTGACAGTGACATTTGCCAATACCTGAAAAAATATTTTGGTATAACAATAACAGAAGAGAAAAGAAGAAGATAAAAGAAAATAATCTTAAGAGCATTTAGCATTTTGGTTTAGCAAAAATCTCAGTTGGACTGGATATCTTACAATTCTCCTTCAGCCATTGTTTTTGTTGTTGTACTAATTTTTATTTCTACACTTGCTGAGAGAATATTGCAATCCTTTGCTATTTATTCAACCACCGTTTTGCTATAAAAGTCAGCAGAAGCAACACAGTGTGGTCAAACCCAAGACTCGCTCTCATGTCAGGGTCTCAGTTAGGTCTTCCCCATGCCAATCAGGTACAGGCTCTTAATGCTCTGAAACCTTCCACTACACGGCTCAGGATTTCTCACATGCCAAATATGCCACCGCAGGCTAAACTGCAATAGGCATGAACAGTAACAAATATCAACAGTAAACTGCAGATTTGACGAGTAGAGGCCGAAGATGTGAGATGAGAGTGGGATGCTTATGGGTGGCTGAGGATGGGAGGATGAATGGAAGGGAAAGTCAACACAGTTGAATAAGTGAACAATGTTAACAATATGAACAATGACATCAGCAACAATCATCATCATCATCATCATCATCATCATAATAATCCACAGAGTGATGATCAGGAGGTGCAAGACAATACCTTGTACAATCTGTGAGCCATCGAGAGAACAAAAAAAATGAAATTTCAACTCTCCCAACCCTCTCCTCACCTTTTAACACCCCCTACATATCCAAACCAACCCAACATCCCGACCTATTTAAAGTCTTGTACTGCATCCAAGTAACCAGCAAGGCTAACACAGCACATTATTGGAAATAGTATGTGGGTTTGGATATTTGCAGGGGTTTTTAGTTCATGGTGCAGTGTCTGTAAATCCTGCATGTTCACTTACTACTGCTGAAAAACAGGAGAAGTGAACCCTTCGAAACTGTCAAAGCAGAATGCAGAGGATCAGAAAAGCTCTGTGACAGTCACAGGATAAAGAATGTAAAATTCTCCTCTTATCGCTCTTTATCTGTCTTTGAGTCTGGCAATTGGGTGCAAAATGTTTCAAAGTCTCTCTTACAGGGCCACTTATCTGTGAACTGTGTACCATCTCCTTTTGAAACCATACATTTGTGTCATCATGACAGTACAAGTCAGGCATCGTTTAAAGCCATTATCATTATGCATGTGCCTACATATATTAGAAAAGACCCGAGCCTATGCGAATTAAACATACAAAAATAACAAAATTAAGGTTATCAGTGAAATAGAAAAGGATCTCAACTATACAAACTCTTGCAGTGATTGCACATTTATGGTAGCCAACCAAGTGCATTTTGCTCCATGCTGAAGCAAAATAGATTTTAATTCCCATTTAAGAGCCAAATGAGGTTGGGGTGTGCTCAGGAAAAACAGGGTCTTGGTGGAGTTAGTAAATGATGCATAAGATAATACTGAAGCAGTAAGGTATGTAAGCTGGTTGTTAGTGAATTTATGCCCATTCCCATGGGGTATCTTAATCATCACCCTACTAGATAAAGAAAACTGGGGCCTGGGGATGTCAGTAAGTTGCTTTTGGATTCGTCCCACTAGGAGATGAGCTGATTTGACATGCTGCAATTCAACGGGTGTCTGAGGAGTTTCCTAAAGAAATGGAGGAGCGAGCTGCGGAGCAACATTCTCTGCTTGAACTCAGGCAGCAGATACGGCAAAACAAACATCACAATCACTGTGCATGGCTAAAGACAACCGACAAGCCACTTGCATCTATCTGCATGACCTTGACAGTTTACGTGCATTGTAACGCTTGAGCTAGTTTTGGTGTTGGTGTGTGTGTATGTGTGCTTGCGCATCTCTAATGTGGTTGCATAATGAGTCTACAGGCAAATGATTCATACAGTGCAATTTTGCATAATCCTCAATTTACAGCATCAAATCTACTTTTAACAGAATATTATGCTTTACAAAATTCCTTGAGTTATACAGGTTTGCAAAAAAGGGTTTGCTAAGTGGCAATGTTCGATCTTAAATGGGTCAGTGAATCATCAAACATTCATCTTTCTGAGTGAGATATTGAGCATCTATCTGTCTCTGTCTGTATTAAGGTAAGGAAAGTGCAAATAAATGAAAGCACAAACCCATTATGAAGTGCTGCATACACACATGCATACACACCACCTGACCTGTCTGTTAATGATGACATCTTTCATAGCATGCTGTGACTTGCTATAGCATGCTCAAAATAGCATGAATAGACTTGGGAATAGAGGCAGGCTAAAGAAAACTAATCCTGACGGACACATGACAGGGGTTTGCGCATCACATTGCTTCCACACAATCCCAAACCCTGCACCCTTTCTCTCCTCCACTCTCCCACCCGTTTATCTTAGTGTACCTTCCCTTGCTCCCCAAATTCGTCCCGTTCGCTATACCCCGCTCTCCCCCGGTGCTGTGCCTCCTTCCCCTCCCATTCCTCCTTTCCCCGTCTCGCCCATCCTGCTCCTGCAGGCTCCCCGTAGCGTCCCCCACTGGTAGCCTGTGAAGGTGGGGCTGATGGGGATGTACGTGAAGATGGGATGTCTGCGGATGAAGTCCATTCCGAATGGCAGGTCGTAAGACCTCATCCCTTCCAGCTCTGCTGCACTGGGTCCAGTCCCACGCTTCAGCTTCTTGATGCCTCGTTCTTCTGGAGAACCTGAGAAGGCAGGGAGGGGGAGGAGAGATTTATTACGGTGTGCAGACTCAGACAGGCTGTTCACAATTTAAACGTTCAAAGTCACAAGCAGGAAGATGTAACCGTGCCCGTTTCCCTGAATTATAATATTTCTTTATGGCAGGTGCGCCTCCTTGCATAACCTTCTGGTTGGGTGTTATGCCAAAAACTACAAACCGGCTATCCTAAGTGCACAGGAACAGCAGGACTTTTTGGAAGTCATAACATTGAGGCTTAACAGTGTTAGCTTAACAATAGTGAAGAATGGATTTAAAGACTTACCGGGGATAGTGTTGTCCAATATGAAAGCAACAGATCCACCTACAAACATGGCGGTGGTCAGGAGCACGTTCAGCACCTGGTCTACCTCAACTATGCCTGAGAGAGATTGAGAGGGAAGAGATTAGTAGTTGGCTGAAATATGTCTTCAGTTTGTAGGCATCTGGGTGTCTCTCCTCTCCTCTCCTCTCCTCTCCTCTCCTCTCCTCTCCACTCACCGGTGACCAGCGGGTTCTGTTTGAGGTAGCTTGGCAGCACCAGGCCGAAGAAGATGGAGAAGCCCAGAACAAAGAGGTTCCTGGAGGAGTTGAGGTCTACAAACTGCAGGTTGGACAGTCCCACCGCTGTGATCATACCAAACAAGGTACAGAACAGAGCTCCCAGGACGGGGTCAGGCAGAGAGGCGAACAGCGCGCTGAATTTACCCACAAGCCCCAGCAGCAGCATCATAGCTGCCCCGTACTGGATCACACGTCTGCTGCCCACCTGGAGGACCAATCAAAGACCAGCAGGGGGTTAGGAAACCAATTGGAGTGTGTCAGGAAGTGAGAGACAGAATGAAAGCTGCGAGCTCGATTGGATAATCTTTGTGTGCAGCTGTGTGTTACCTTAGTGATTCCCAGCACACCAATATTGGGACTGGAGGAGGTGGAGCCATTGCCTGTCCCAAAAAGACCATCTAGCACACAGGACATCCCCTCAACAAATATTCCCCTACAAAGACCGGAAGAAAGGGCAGGTGGAAATAATCTGATTATTTTCAAGACAATAAAATGGTCAACAGTTCCTAAAAAAATATTTCTGGGGTATAGAGAGAATGAGGGAGAATAAAAGCCAGATGAACTGCAGAATTACCTATTGATTGCATGGATGGGAGGTGGAGGGGCACAAGAGAGGCGGGCGCAGGCGTAGTAATCTCCGATAGACTCAATGATGCTGGCCACCACCGCGCTCATCATGCCTATCACCCCCGCAGCTGTTACTGTAGGAACGCCCCACTGAACTGCATGGGTAAAAGCACAGCGCCGGTCGGTACTGATGAGAAACAGCTTCATCTGAACACAAAACATCTTAAAAATATCTTTTACTTCGTTACCACTGGTCGGGGCTTCACTGTGCCGATGTGCTAACCTGCAAGGTTCCTACACAGTCTTGACTTTAACTATTGTTTGGAAGATTTTGGTGTTCAATATGATTTACACTGATAGATCTGGCCCCACCTAAATGCCATATCGCTCTATGGATGATTATTCTTCACAGGGACAAATATCAGAATTTGTGAGATGAATGTAAAACTACAGAAAATGTGTAGTCATATGTATGTCGGGACAATACAACAATATTTTTCCATATTTTCCCAACTTTTTGTGCAATTTCCAAATTCACCAAGACCAAAATCTTTTTTCCATACTTTCCAGACCTGTGTATGGACACTGAACCCAGCGGGAGCTCGGCTAAGACAGTTGTGTTTCACAACAATTTCTGGCCAGACCTGGTCACAAGCTCCAAGATAAAGAATTTATATATTGCCTGTGAAAGATTTTGTGCAGTATTCAGTTTTAACAGTTAACAGAATTAAGTCTTGTTTTGCTGTTCTCTCCCTCTAGTGCTGAAACTAAATGCTAATTTGAGGTGCATGTGATGGCGCTTGTCATTTTTAAATCCTCACATTCTTTGGTTATCTGGCTAATCAATGCAGATATGAACCAAACCATGCCATACCACGGCTAGCTCCAGCCGGGCTGAACAAGACAAGGTGCAACACAGACCATCCTCACTGACACCCCCTTCCACTCCAACAACACACTTACAGGGGTACGGGATCTTGAACCACGGTGCAGCAGCTAGGATGCCTTGGCGTGCGTCTGTGCGGGCATAGAAACCGTACTTGTCCTTCTCTGGTGGGAAAACGTCAGTGACGGTGAAAATGAAACACAGCAGCCATGACACCAGGATGGCCATGATGATCTGGGTGCAAGAGAAAAAAAAACTTGGTTAAACACACACACACACACACACACACACACACACACACACACTCTGTGTGCGCTGAGAAACCTGCCCCAAATTATACCTTTAATACATCTTAACGCACAGCATGAGGGAAAATAAGTGATGAAAAGAGCTGGTTTAGGAGTCGTCCACGCTGATACCAGTTTCTAAGGCTGACCGCTATAAACACAAGTTCTTACAGTAAAGAGTGACCCCAATAAATAGCAAAGCATCAGTGGGATGCCCTTTGGGGAGACAACGATAAATCAGGCTGATTTGTAACTTTAATGAGTGCATTAATGTGACAGCCTTTACGACCCACCATCTGTTATTTACTATATCACCAGCAGAGGGCAGGAAAAGACTGATTTATACACTGCACAGTAGCATGCAGAGGGAAAACCTCCTAACCTCCTGCAGAGACAGAGATGAGATGGGTTGAAGTATTTGCAACGTAGGTGGGAATCAAATTGTTAGTAGTGGGAGGGCTTGTAAAGAAATGGGAGGTTACGACTTCCTCAAGGGAGAGAATGGAATCTTTTCTGAGAAAAGGAAAGAGCGGTGGAGCTCAGCTAGATTTTGTGAGACAAAATAGGTGCCTATGTATGTACGGTGCAATAACTGGTCACTTTTATGAGGTTGTGTACTTACAGGAAACATTTTGAAGAGTTGTAGCCTATAAGAGGTCCAGCCTTTCTTGGCCTTGTAGATGGGCAGAGGTAACTGGACGTTTCTGGCATACTGGGAGAAGAGCAGCACCAAGAAGATAGTCCTACAGAGATAAAAACAGTAGTGTTCACATCTTGTCATTCTTAATATATTCTCCTGGGAGCTATGGGGAACTTTGGGCATAACTCATCCAGTATGAACACGCCTGCATATTTATAGCTTTGCCTGATCCCCCAACATTACCGTGGGATTTCCTTTTCCTCCTCTATAGGTCTGACTAAGACCCCAGAGGCATCTCAGCCAATCAATTAGCTTAACTGGTTAGGAAAGAGCAAATCAGAGGCAATTACCAGCAGATATCCCCAGTCCCTGTGGAGCATGGGGAGAAGCGAGCCCCTCCAGCTACTGTATAAACAGCCATGACACAGCAGGATCTGGTGTCACACCACCTGAACATCAGAGCTTTGAAGTGGATACGAAGGCTAGCTTTGGATACAATTTGAAATGTGCTGTGGTTTGGTTGACAAGGTTGTGTATGCGCTTTTGAGTAAGCTGGAGACTCACCCTCCTCTTCCCCCTGAATCACAGCCTAAAAAAATAAAAAAGTCCTTTCTTCCTGTCCTTAGCTCTTATTTCTTTTGCTAACACTTCTCTATCTTACCTGCTCATTCTAGGGTCCCAGGAATATTTTGTAACATCTATTCTTTGTAAATGTGGTGATCTAGGAATTTAAGCTTATTCTGCTGTTGCACTCACTGCAAGTTGCTTGGGATAAGAGCATCTTCTACAAGCTCAAATGTAAATGCACAGCTTTATGCAACGACTTAAGGGTGTTTTTGTTTATGCCCTCATGTGTGGTTCTTTGCTTCTTTGCATGTGAAGTCTGTGCTTACAGCATAGCAATGCCCCAGTGTTTTCCAGCCCTCTCCCCGGCGGCCTGGAAGCCAGAGAGGCCGATGAGGGCCACGGTGGGGGTGATGGTCAGAGGTCCGATGTACTTCAGCAGCACCCCCGGCAGACCCAGCGCTCCGATACACACCTCGATCAGAGACGACACGATGATAGCCCCTTGGATCTGGGGACAGGGCAGAGTGATGGAGGAGAGAGAGATGAGTGGATCCACAGAACAAAGACTGAAACAACCAGACAGTAGCAGTTGACCCATGATGACACACTGCTGCAGTGCTGCTTCGAGAGCATGTGTGCGTAATTGATTCAGCTGCAACTGTCTACAAATGAAACCCATATTGTACAGGGAAATAAGAATGCAAAATGACATCTCTGAAAGCATGGATTATCTTAATGCATCTGTCAACTAGTGACTTAAGTTGTTTTATTCTTATATGTTTCCTTATATACATATATGATCAGTCGATGCATCACAGCTCCCCTCACTAAACAATTGCTAAAATCCTTCCAGACAAGTTTGCAGCATTTGAACTGGAAATCCTGCACTCAGCAGGTTTACTTGCTGGTGTTGTCGGCCAATCAGGGTCAAGTATTGTGACCGTTCTGCCTGTGAGGACTTAGTCTTCCAATTCATTCAATAACTACTCTTGTAATCAAACTACATTTATTTGCAAAACATCATGAACAACGGTAGTCTTATCCTGAGCTACAGTATATCTGAAATCAAATCAAACTGAATAATATGGTGAGTTTTTTTTTACGTCATGGGTGGAGGAGATGGAGAGTTCTCAGTATAGATGTATCTCATTTGATACATCTGAGTGATAATCTTGTTCCTCATTCTCTCTTCATTGGTCTTTGTGTTTTCTCCTCTCCGTCACATTTTACTGCCACCACCTTCCTGCTGCCCTCGGCTTATCGATGTTCTGTTCAACAATTCGATTCGGCCTGATTGAGTTAGTCTCGTACAAGCGTCAAAAAACAGTTACTCAACTGGCTTACACAAGCCTCAGAAAAGGTTAATGTGAATTAACAGCTCCGGTCACAATTTGCACACCCTGCAGCCATATACAAAGGAAGTCACATGTTCCTACTTAGATGCCCATTAAAAATAGAAAACCTTTACATGCACACACTGGATGACAGTTGGTCATTAAGCTCACTTTTACTTTGAATTCAGTTCCTTTCATTTCTCCATGTTAACTTTCTCCATATCTAAAAGCAGGTGGATTAATCCTAGCTTCAACACATCATGAACACCTTTTAGCCCAATGTCTTTTAGCCCATCAACTTCTCTACCCTGTTTTCATTTCATCTTGTTTTTCTTTCCTCTTATTTATTTTTTTGCCTTTCCTCCATGACTCCTGCCCCCGCTATCCACCTTTCAAGCCCCTGCGACTGTTTCATTTGTCTTCCTCACCTCTCGTATCCTGGGGTGCCAGATGTGCTCTGTGTGGAGGAGCTCTGTGCTGTTAATTACAGGAACCGCTGGTCATGGAAGGTGACAGAGAGATGAGAGATCAGAAGAAAAGACAGAAGTTGATGAGCTCAAAACATGAATCATGACTCCATTCAGTCAATAATTACATTTGGAGCACACAGAGATAAACTAGCTAATCCCATTTGAGGACACCTAATTCTGTGCCATCTTCACGGGGCTTTGATGCTAACAACATTTAGGCTTGGGATCAAAGTTTTCATCACACGGTTACATCAGATAAGAGTGTGTGTGCCTGTATTGAGGAGAGTTAGAGTGCGAGACAGAGAGACAGAGGGAGATTACCTGTATCATTACACTTCCATTTGTCCAGCGACAGAATGGCCCTGGCTGGGGCGAGGAAGGCGAATGCGCTGGCCTGGAACAAAGGTAACCTGGACACACGGAAACACATCAGAAATTACATTAGCAGCCTGAATAATCACATAAATGCACACCAACTGGCCTGTAAAAGTTAACTTCAGTAGCAAGGTGATTTTCTCTCTATAACCACTAGGTGACAGCACTTCAATGAAAAAAGGCATCAGTGTGTGAATCTAGAGCGCACTCTATTCCTGTGCAGCAGGCACCAAGCATTATCCCCATTCATTTGGATATCATTCACTGTTTGGAGCGTTAGATCCCCCCTGGCATTACTTTGCTAACCTGAAGTCTCTAAAAGACAAGGCAGGGCAGTAGAACCAGTTACTGCAAGCAAATAGAGATTCTCTCGGTTTCGTTCTTTCTCTCTTTGTTGCCAATGCATCCAACACCATTCACACACACTGATATACTGATGTACGCATCCCATCTTCTTTATGGTTCATTTATTGATTGATTAAGACAATAGTTAACTATAGTTTACAGTGTGGTCTCCCATTCTTGTTATGCATGTGCTATAATGAGTGGTCACAACAGAAGTGCACACATCATAAGACCTAATAGGATGGGAGGGAGTGAATCAAATGTCAAATCAGTGGAAATGCTAAGGACAGCCGCAAAGGATTTGTGAGCACTGAAAAAGGGAACAAGGACATTTGTGCTGTTAAGAAAGAGGAAGTGAAAAACACACATGCACCCCAAAAAACACCTGTATGTTTCCAATGGGTGTAAGAACCCACTGCTTTCTGAGATGGATAGAGGACGACATTTGCTGGTTTCGATGGTGTAGCAAAGATAGCTGGCCTACATACAAACAGAAAAAATACTCAATGGGGTGGTGGTAGCCTTGAAGTAGAAGAAAGGGGCGTGTGACTAGAAGATTGGCAGTTTGATTGCCTGTATGTGAATGAAAAACTCTTCCATTCCATGTGGGTAACTGTAGGATTATGAGGGAGGACACTGCTGGAAAAGATGCCTGCTCAGTCAACTTTCCCTGCATAAATAAAGGTCAAACAAGATTTTATTAGAAAAGAAAGGCAGTGAAGAGCGTGGAGGAAAAACGGAGAAGAGTGAGCCATTTCCAGACAAAAGCACTTGGACACCAAATTACCTCCAGCCTCAATCTACTACCCACAGTCACATGTTGTCTGCAGGTGATGCCAGCTGTGCACACATTAACAAATGCACACACACACACACACACACACACACACACACACACACACGTTCACTTGGGTGAACACACACGTACACGTCACCTTTCCTGGAACAGTGCGTGTGCTCTTTCTGATGTGACCTCACTTGGCACCGTGACTCATCAAACCATACAGCAAGCGTTTTTCCCCTCACTCCATCACGCTTTACTGCTGTGACAGCCCTCTCCTCTAAGACCGCCAAACCATCACAAGCCCTTTTTCTCTCTCTCCCTTCTTCCTCGTTTCATTTCTCCCAAGTTATTCTTTGTTGTCCTCCTCCCTCTGCGGCTCCTTTTCATCTTTCTTTCCTTTTCACCCCCCCCCCCCATATCAAGCCTCCTTCCTCCTATATCCTTCCTCTTCTTTCGCGCATCACCTCTCCAAATCCACCTTTCTTTGACATGTCAATCTCTTGTCCTTCCACATGTTGCCCAGGTGACAGAGAAAATGCCCGTCATCCTCCCTTCATCGTCTCTCTCTCTCTCTCTCCCTCATTTTCACCCATCCCCCGGAGTTTCTCGGCAGACAGTGATAGATATAGAGATGGATAGATAGGTACTTTATTTATCCCAGAGGAAACAGCATGTGTATAAATTATCTCTCCTTCCCTCCTCTTTCCATCCATCAAGCCCTCATTTCCACCCAGCCCTCCTGATGTGTCACCTCAGCCCAGCGTTGCCTTGGTGAGAATGCGGGCTGTTGGTGTGACAGGCATGACAGTCATTAACAAGAAGCTGCACGTCATGTTGACAACCGATACCCAGACCAGGCCCTGCTGTGTGCATCTTTGTGAGGAAGTAGAGAGAGAGAGAGAGAGAGAGAGAGAGAGAGAGAGAGAGAGAGAGAGAGAGAGAGAGAGAGAGAGAGAGAGAGAGAGAGAGAGAGAGAGAGAGAGAGAGAGAGAGAGAGAGAGAGAGAGAGAGAGAGAGAGAGAGAGAGAGAGAGATCATTTTTGAATCCTTGAAAACTGAACATTTGTGTTCACCCTGTGCTTAAGTTTACTGGAAGCTACAGAAAACAATGAATTTATCAGTAGCTGTTAATGATGTTAACTCTCCAGACCAAGGGTGAAGTAACGAATTACATTTACTCATGTTACTATAACTGAGTAGCTTTTTTGTGTACTTGTACTTTTTTGAGTGTTTATTAAAGTCGGTAATTTTACTTTTACTTAAGTACGTTTTTACTGCAGTATTGCACTTCACTACGTTTTAAATCACATCCATTACAGAGTACAGATTTTATAGACTCTCCATAAGCAACAGAAACTGAACCAACGTAAATTGACTAATTGTGGAGCCATTCACAGTGAACGGTCAGTCAGCAAAGATAAGAGTAATCTAGCTTTACTTTATTTAATTATGCACTTTATTTCATAATTTCCAAATTTTCCAATTAAAAGAATTGGTGTAAAAATCTGCTTAAGTAAAATATCAGCAACGTAACAGTCCTTCTAATTGAGTAGGACATTCTAGGACTAGTCCATGTCCAGTCCCCATGGCTGCGCTAAAGGCTGAATAATTAAAAACATGGGTAAAATTAAATGTACTCATTTTTCCACAGAGGTCATATGTTTATGTCAGAAGACTTGCTCTCTTCCTATAGAGGGAAGAGCATTTCGATGCGTGTTTGTGTGTGTGACTTAAGAGTCTGCCAGCAGTCTATGAGATGATTGGACAAACAACCAATTCACAGTGAGCACGTGCGTGTGTCTGTCTATAAAAAAAGTCTCTCAGGGCTGCATGCCGAATGTTGGAAATAGAAAGTAGATAGACAGTGTTTGCACACGGTCTTCACTGAGGCATCAGTCAAGGCCATCAGGCTGGCATAAAAAAAACTGATTTCTGGCCAGAGCAGCTGCTGCTGTACCTGGGGCGCAGTAATGAGATACTGAGGATCTGCCATGTCACGATGGAAAGATTAGGTCTAATAGAAAGATGGCAATGGAGAGATTACCACCCTGAATTGTTCCTTCTTTTATGAATCATAACACACACACCCCACGCCGACATGACACGGCTTACATCGAAACAGCGATCGGAGGAAAGGGATAATATCCATGGCAACAGGTAATGTCTCTTGTCTGTGGGTATTTTACTGAGATATGATGGGGCGGATTTAGCCCTCTGGGTTGAATCAGGTGAATCACTACTTACAACACACACACACACACACACACACGGCCAAGTGAGGTGGAGCATGAGCGCGAGAGAGAGAGACCGACTTTGTGCACCGATGTGTGAATTAGAGAGGAAGGTACATTCCAGGACACCGAATCAACAAGTGTAGGAGAGACTGAACACCTCAAGGCAGGGTGAGATCAGAGAAAGCAGGAAAGGTAAAAAGGAGAGGAAGCTGTGTAAGCACTCACTGGGGTGACATGAAGTGAAATATAGATCTCATGCCTATATTTGATCTCAAAGAAGCAACCAAATAAGACATAACAGACTACAGAATACAGTCAACTAGAGAAACTAGAGTGGCCTATTCCTGACAAGTATACTGTACAGCCAAAAGCAGGGACTTCCCTCTTGGTTATGAGGCTGACAAAGAAGTGGCAGTGTGAGAAAAAGTATGAGAAAAAGAAAGTTAGACAGGACAACTGCCGTCACATGAACGAAACAAGGAACTTGATGTTACATTCTGGTTGAAAACATGCAAATAAAAGTCTCTTTAGGCAGCTGCAGTGCTGGGAATCAGCAAGATTCTCTCTCTTGTAAAAGTCTTAAAGATAATATATTTTGACTTCATCACTAAATTGAATTACAAGATATTTTCTACATTAAACTGTTCAGGTTCTGGGAACCCTTTCACAAACACCAACACACAAACATCTATTTCCATGCCCACACACACACACACACACACACACACACACACACACGCACACACGCACACACACACACACACACTCCAGAGTGACATGAAGAGGGAGAGTGGAGAAAGAGGGGCTTTGCTTCGACAATGACCATCGTCTCTGAGTGGTGCTTGGAGATGAGAGGGAGAGAGGGAAGGAGGAGGGGGAGTAGAAAATAAAGGAGGAGGTGAGGGAGTGAAAGACAGAGAACAAAATGTACCACCTATAAAAAGGGTGAGCTGTGAAGCAAATCAATAAAATCCAGTTCAATGCAACCTCCAACAAAAGCTTAACGTTTCCCATAGACGCAGGATTACTGGTAATGGATGCCTCTTACTAGCCTTGTAATAATGCTTCCATCGCAACCTAGACATGGTGGTATATGTGTGTGCGTGTGTGTGTTTGAGTGTGTGTGTGTACCTGCAGCCCAGAGTGGTCTGTAGCAGGGTGGTGATGCCCACACAAAAGAAGATGGTCCCTATGAGCTGGCTGGTGGCCCACTGGTCGAAGCCGACGCACATTGCCTCGGCTAGGAGGAACGGCACCGCTATAGTTCCGCTGAAACACGTCAAGTAGTGCTGGGGAGACACAAGGGGCAACAGGGTTAGTGTGTGTGTGTGTGTGTGCGTGGCTACTCCTCAGTTTGACGTGATTTTGATGTCCCCAAGTGGCCTAAAAATATTATGTGTCTCCTACAGCTGTTTATTTTTACTTTAAAGCAATAACCCAAGACATTTTCATATAAACAAATGTTGGTTTTGCTACTCTCCATCACAGATTGATATATCACAATAGTGATTTCATCCTGTACGCAGTTCAGGAAAGGGTAGGTCATTACAGGGAAAAAATCCTCTGGCGCATATGAAGTGACGCATTTTACATTTCCAGCAGCAACAACAGGTTTATTTGGAATAAATAGAAGAAGAACTGGGTAGTTAGCATGAGCATGGCTGAACAGATAAAGAAAAGCACCTACAGAAACCCAAACTTAATCTAGAGAAAATCCAAAGAAAACTCAAGTCCTGGCTACACTGTTTGCTTTTCAAGTGATCTCTGGGAAGTGCAGGGCAACAAGACCACAGCAATGACAGCTTAGTACCAAAGATGTCTCCAAATTGAGACACTAACTAAAAAAACACTAATCTTGCTGATTATCACTTCAAATCTGTGTCTGCATCACCTTACATACTATACATATTTTACAGGCTTAGCTATGGCTGCACTTGTCACATGCAAGCAGGGAGGGTGATGCAGACACAGATTTGAAGTGAAAATCTCTGCATCACCCTCCCTGCTTGCATGCATCATCATGGAATGTGACTTGAAAAATGTGGGCATGATCGGATGATAAAAATCGCGGTGAATCGAGGTGACAAGTGCAGCCATAGCTAAGCCTGTAAAATATCTATTTACCCATTTCTTCTATACTGTATAACTACATTGAATAACCTCATATCTGTCAATGAGCTGCATGTGTGTTTGTTTGATGCCAACTGTATGCATTGTGTATTTATGGCTGCATTACATGGAATATTCATTAAGACAATACATAAAGGCAAGAAGATATTGGGATATTTAATGTCTCGTTTAACCATAGGCGGTTATAGGCCTTTTTCATGTATAGCGGAGTTTTGAAAACATGTCCATCAGTACATACAATGGCTGTTAAAGGAGACAAGCCACACTGCTTTATAAAGAACAGGTTGGTCTGTCGGATGGTGTATTTACCTGTAAGCCTAAGAATACACACAGGTACCAGGGTGGGGTGTCTTCAATGGTATAGATCATGTCCATCCTCCTGGCATCCACACTGTCTGTACTATCCAACGTCTCAGACATGGAGCTCTATATATATATGGAAGAACACACACACACACACACACACACACACACACATACACACACACACACACACAAAGGAGCATGATGAACCATATGGAAATAGTTGATACCTTTCTGGCATTTGACATCATTAGTTTTTCTTTACCCTTTCCGTCATACAAAGAGTGTGTTTGTGCATTCTATCAAAAAAGGGATCAGTTCAACTATTCTTCGAACTAGAGTGGGATTTAATTTAATGTAGCTGTATGATGTGAGGCTTAATAGGCAACAACTGTCAGAGGTGGATGTGAGGAACATGCCCAAGCGGAGGGACAGAATGATATGAATGAAAAGAATGGGATAGGAGATCAAAAAGAAAATGATAACGACAGAGGGAAAGTGTATGAAAGAGAATTGATGATTTCACTCTCCCAGGAAGAAAAGTGCAGAGTCACAGTGACAACGAGAGAAGAGGAGATCAAAGAGAAGAGGAAGAACAAGTCAGTCAGAGGGGCAGAGAAACGGGTAAGTGAAGGCTTCAGGTCCAAGATGGCGCTGTTGTGCGGTGACATTTAATGAGCGGTTTCTGTGCAACTTGGAATTGAGATGAGCCTGTGATTAAAATTTTCCTTGTATTTTTTTTTTTTATTCATAAGACCAAGAGTGTAGTGGAGGGTAAACCCATGCAAACTCCACCTTTTAAGTTGAAGATTTTACCCAAATCTTATGGCTGATATGTTTTTTTGGATGTTTTTTTAGCTAAATTCATAATATACATCATAGTAAGTAGTATCAAACTGACGTAGGTTATATGAGGATAGGGTCTTTTAAGGGGAAATACATGAATTAATGCTTACCTGAAAATATAAGTCATTTCTGTTAATATTGGTGGATGTTTGCCTTATGATGATCACCAACTGGAGGTCATAATTTACCATGTTTTTTATTAACCACTACATCACTGCATAGGACAGTAAAGTAAAGTTGAACTTAAACATAGAGGATGTAGGCCAGTATAGGGGAAAACATGAGGGAAGGAAGCAGAGAAAGGGAAGTAAGCAAAAAAAACGACACTGGTCATTGAGGGTAAACAAAATGGTTTAACACCAGTGAAATACATGGATTAGTCAGTGTAAGCCTGTATGTGTAAGCTTTTAAAACCATCTGACTACTGTATGTGTCAGTCTCCGCGGTCGGAGGCTTAGCTGGGAGTAAGCTAGCACTGGCTAGGCTAGACTGAATAGTAAAACAGAGTGAGGATTGCAATGTGCTTCTCCACTCCTCTCTCTCTCTAGTTACCTTCTCCGCTCCTTGGTTATCTTTAGCGTAGATGGCCATCAGCTCTGTGTCCTCAGTATCCTGGTCGCTGGCCTGGCCCACTCCATTTACCACCACCTACATGCACACACACACACACACACACACATGATTTAGAGATTATTATGTCGATGTGTTTGCTTTAACAGGGCAATTAGTTTAATTATAGTTTGCTGGAAAATGTTACCAACACTAATGAGGGCCAAATCCAATACAGTACTTGCATTCTAAGGCAATCACAGCTTTGACACATTGTTGGTTGGATGACCAAGCCACATGAAAAGACAGGCAAGGTCTAGGAGTGTAGAAGTGTGTGTGTGAGTGCCTCTGGGAGCTAGAAAGTACAGTCGTCAATGAAAGAAAAGCAACGTAAAAGGGGAACATCATTTTTAAAGGCTGACGCTACAAAAACCACTCAAACCTGATTAAACAAGCACAGATCCTGTACAGACCCATGGCGCGTGTGTTCAATTCAATGCACTAAAGCATTACGACACTGTTATCGGTAAAATGATTCCACTAACATCACTTAAATACCACAGGTAATAACGTTACCTAACGTTAAAGTTTATAGGGCAAGGGAAGACGTGGATGTATGTAAATTAACGGAAGAGAGTGGGGCGGTGCAAACTAGTAAAATAAAGAGTGACAACTGAATTTATGAATGAGAGCGAATTCGCATTATGTATGGTACACACTGGAGCAGAGTGGAGTAAAATAACCAGACTGTATGTTAATATAGAACCTCCTTGGTATGTAGGCCTACGGGTAATAGGAATCTCCTCCGAACTCGCAATGGCTGTAAATAATGTCTGTAACCATTTTTACTTCAGAAACAATATGGCGGCTCCCATTGCCTGTATTTCACTTGTGCATTTTCGGTTTACTTGACACCAGCAACCAGTAACCAGAGTCGTATCCATAAGATCTTAAGAAACCGCCACTGACAGTGGCATTATATTCTCTTTTTCCACCGCATGGACTTGATACTTTTAACCGCAGGTTTTGGGCCGGGCCAAGACCGCAGAACTGGTAGGAACAACCGCAATGTTGAGGAAACAAACTGGATAGAAAATTCGAGAATGTCTCACAACTCTCTTTCAAAATAACGATGATAAAGTTATGTAACGTAACGAGTGTTGCGCCTTACGTCACGTAGCAACCAGTTGCCCAGTCCGGTTCTGGTACACACTACTCGGACTAACCATAGACTAACCGAATCCGCTCTCAAATTCACTAGTCAATACCTGAATTTTCAGGTAGTGACTTCGGTAATGCAGTTCTCGCCTTAATAACCGAACTGCGTGAACTTAACAGGATTAAGCACTCCAATGAGGAGTGACAATCGCATTTAGTTGCAGTATAGTGGCATTTAGCCCATAGGCGAGAGAAGACGCCCTCTAGAGGCCATCTCACGAAGCGACATCTCACTTAGCGTTACCTGACTGACTGACTTGAATTTGGCTCGTGGTGCCCTCGGCTGCGCCGTGGGAAAGAAACAGGGCACAGGGCACAAACAAATGATGGCACGTGAGCATAAACAAATGAAGTCAATAATCCAGTGAACAGTGATGAACCAGATTTGACAACCTGGACATGCGCGCGCGTTTCCTATGCAAACTTGTAGGTTTACGTTCCTTCCCTTGTCCTCCAGGTGTGAGTGTGTGAGTGTATGTATTCTTGCTCTGGATGCGTCTGTGTCCTATTTATCAAATCCCAAGTGAAGGTCAGTATATAGTGGGGAAGTCTGGAAGGCACACACATTAAATGCCAAATTACATCCGAGGATAACGAAGAGCTATTTTTTTTTTTTTTTTCCCATGCCTGCAGGCCAAGATGCAAAGACAGATGGACGTATGCAAAAGCGCTCATCCTCAAATTGCATTCTATCAAATGCCACCAGTCTGTCTTGTCTGTGTGGTTTCTGTGTGTGTGTGTGTGTGTGTGTGTGTGTGTGTGTGTGTGTGTGTGTGTGTGTGTGTGTGTGTGTGTGTGTGTATGTGTGTGCATGCGTGCGTGTGTGTGTGTATATACGGTTGCATCAATCTTTTCTTTGGCTCCATTCTATCATGCAGTTTATCTTTCACTGTGTGATCCCTTCTAGGAAAAGCCGAAGGGAGAAGAAGAAGAGGGACCTTTCAATGAACTGTCATGTGCGTTCTACAAGTCAGTTTATGTCTACATGCCTAGGCCCCAGATTAAACACAGCTCATTCAACAATGTACTCTCAGCACTCTAGAAGGTCATAATATAGTACGTTGGCATTTTTATTTACATTGAGACCTTTTAAATGTTGGAGACGACTGTCTATCATCTAAGGGTTTGGCATAGAGAGAGAGAGATAAACATCTCTGAACAATGCAACAATGGGACAAAATAACTGCGAAGGAAACTTGAAGCTCGTATCATATTTCCTTCTCTTTGTGTTCCATTGAGCAGGTTCAGAAAATGACACCAGAGGAGCCTTCAGATTGTTCTAGCAAACAGGATTGAGCTTATCTATGGGACAAAAGCAAACCAGAAGGCTTCATGGTTTGTGTCTGTCAAAAGACAGCACACATGGCAAAGACCCTTATTTATTTCAATCTTATTTTACATAATTAAAAGAGTGAATTGATGGTAAATAAAGCACTGAGTGTGTGCGTGTCAGTGTGTAATTTATGAATGGGCAGCAGAAAATTGCTATTTTTGTCATTTTATCATTTGACCTACATCGGGCCACTGGGCTGGTGCCAAGAGGACGTGGTCAAACAAAGGAAATGGACACAGCGGCAGGAGCATGCACCAACTGGCCATGGACTAGACACCGTGGATACATGGGCCTTCCGGTTACACAGACACACGCTAACAGTAATGCCAAGTCTGTGTATGAGTCATAGAAAGAGAGAGGGAGGAGGAGGGAGAGAATGAGAGGAGGAGGACAGTAATGACAAGGTTGTGTGCATAGTGCTCTAACCCTGTCTTTATCATCCCTCCATTGCCTGTGCTAGCTTTAGGCATGTTTAGACTCTCTCTCTGTGTGTGTGTGCATGCGTGCGCACGCATGTGTGTTTTTGTCCCTGGCGCCAAATTTGATAGGAAGAAAAGGCAAACACACACACATACCGGAATGGGGTAGAAATCTGCGCCATGTTTGCTCTCTTCTTCATATTTGCCTCCCTCTCCACCGCCGTCCATCGACTTGGAGGTGGTATTCTTCCCCACGCCCATCCTCCGCTCTTCTTCGTAGTCGTCGTCCTCCTCCTCCCCACTCACTTTCTCAGTCCCTCCTCTGTCTCGCTCTGGTATGAACACTGCAGATGGCTCCTTCAGCCCGATCACATTGTCCAGGGCGGCCTTATCTACTAGAAGGGGGAAAAAACAAAGACAGAGACAGATAAACAGTCAGAGAGATTAACATCTTGATCTAAAATTCAGAGGGTTCTAATACCCTAACTTGATTGTGGGGGAATAGGATCACATTAGACCCAGGCTCAGCAGCTGGAGGCACTTCCTATCAATTAGACACTTGACTTGTCTCAGGTCTGGGGAGTTTGTATCGGTCCATCCTACTCTGGACCATTAGGGAAGGTGAATCACCACCAAGGGGGGTATTGGCAGACTTACATTGTGGTGGTTATATTGGCCACAGACCAGAAAGGACTGGGAGAACAATGCTTACACTTGATTTCATGATCTGCAATGCCGACGGGCCACTGGTAGGGACTAGGAAAGGAAAGAGGAGAGGGGGGAGGCGTAAGAAGAGAGGCAAGGTTATGCAAAGAGTCCGGAGGGGTGGGGGTGGCGGGGTGTGGGTAAAAGTTGGAGAAGGAGGAGGAAAAGAGTGATTGGGGTGGAGTGATGGAAAGAGAGGTGAAGGAGGGTGATAGAGGGGAGAGACAGAGGAAGGTCAGTTTGTTCGTCCCGGCGGGGGGGTGGGTGGGGTGTTGCGTTATTTCTGGTGTCATGTCAACTCTTGTTTGGGTAAAACAAGGCCTTGAGCTGTGTAGATTTGTACCACGCCTGCCTTTTGGCTGACACTGGCCAACTTTCCACAGCTCTCACCATCAGGCTGGAGCTTTTCTCATTCCATTTTATTACTGACTGCCACTCACTGCCTACGCTCCTTATTAAAATGCCATGCCCTATTCAATGGGAAAAATACTGTGCCAACTATGAGTAAAACTGAGGTGTTACTGGACCTAGACTTATCTGAAACTAACTTCCTCAAAAACATTCCTCCTATTATACCTCGACAAAGCGGTGCTGAATCAAACTATAAAAAAAGGCAAAAGGTTGCCATGGTCTCAGTGCTTTGAGTGTCATTGAGAGAAAAAAAAAAAGTCTCAACTCCTGTCTCAAGGCTTAAAAAAAAAAGAAAAAAGAAAAAAAAGAAAAACCTCTTTCACCTCTGCTTTAAGTAATGAAAGAAAAATGCAAGACGGTCTGGCCAGGGTGAAGAGAATCAATATGCCCAACAAAAGCCAGCCAGACAGACGGATAGATCAGGCTGTGTCCGTCTGTTGGTTCATCCGTCAAACATGACATCTCAGGTGACATCTCAGACACCACTGCTCTGGTTTTAACCAAACTTTTGATGAAACTTGGAGAAATGACGCATCTTGGCACTGTATTCTGCCGTCTGCCCTGATGGGGACGCTATAATTAAAGGTCTAATTTTGAACTGCTACTACTGCATCTTATTACGGATTGGCCCAAGGAGTGCCTGCATCAGTCGTGGGGGACGACATGTTTCACTTGTTTCCCTTCTATCTTTCTTCTCTCCCACTTCCCCACCATATACTGTACATTCCTCTGCTCAATCTTCCTCATATGTGTAACCAAGCTACTGATCTCGCCTACCTACTGAGCTATACCTGTATCATGGCTTGTCGCCTCCCTTCCTCCTTTTGCACTTTTTCTACTTAGCACCCCAGCCCACCCTAATCCCCTTTCCCACCCAGACCGTCTCCCTGCTTGCAGTGTTAGATGTTGGGATAGGTGTAATACCTAGTTGACACATCCCATCGCTCCTGTCGAGCTGGGCGGCTGGGAGCATCTGTGTGGGAGGGGCGAAAGAGAGGGAAAGGAGTAGGTGGAAGGAGAGAGAGAGAGAGAGAGAGAGAGAGAGAGAGAGAGAGAGAGAGAGAGAAGAGAGAAGGGGGGAGAGACCGAGAGGAGAGAGGCAGAGAGGAAGAGGGGATGGGTCAAGGGTAAGGAGGAGGGAGGTGAGACAAGAGTTAATTTGACAGTCAGCATTTAATCACGAGCAAAAGTTATCAATATGACCGATGTCTTGATTGTGTATATGATTGATTGAGGAATCTCACACACACGTTTGTCTTAATATGCTTGTGAGGACCTTCCATTGACTGCTTTCATTCTCCAATCCTAACCACTACATGCCTAAACTTAACTCTTACCCTTAACCCAATTCTAACTTTAAAGCTCCACTAGGCAAGTATTGTTATGGAAAAAAATACACCCTCCTTAACAGCCGAAATCACAAAGTGGTGCTGCAATAGAGAAGAGCGTCCCATTCCCACAAACTGAGACCCTGTAGATTCACAGTATTTGCCCAAATTAAATTCTGGCGTCAGGTATAGACATTTCATCACAAGTGATGAATCAAAACTTAAGCGCAAAATCCAAATGGTCTTCTAGACAGCAGCAGGTGAGCGCTCCATCCAGAGAAAACTGGACTCATCAACGTTAGATCTTTTGCCTCCGTTGTTCCTTTGGTATAATGCGATCACACACTGGCCAGGTTGGTAAACATGAGAGGGCTGTGTGTAGTATACTGATGTCATGTTACATGATTTCTAAAATTTTTGCCCAGTGCAGCCTTGACCCCAAACCCAAATCCTAACCCTAAACTAACCTTACCCTAAACTACACCCAATTCCCTAAAACCAAGTTTTAGACCTAAACTAGACTCTCAAGGTACTGTGGACTGGCCAAAATGACCTCACTCCAAAGGACTGAAACTCAAGTACAGAAGCACAGAAAACACACACACACACACCATTTGGATTCCAACACACAACCAAACTAAAAGTACTTTACCTGTAGTTGACTAAATCTTGCACTACCAAATTTTGTTTTGACCATTTACCACAATGGTCACACATGAGTCATTCCATCTTAAATCAGACAGGCTGTCACACCTATGTCTCTTCAATTTTCCTTGAACATATTCTTTTAACTCTGTGATCCTCAAACTGAAAATACACTAACATTAAACATTAAAACATGCCATCAGGCTTAAATTGTGAAAGATACAAGAGTGTATCAATATGGCCACATGTGACTTTTTATCTTTTTATTTTAAGATACAAAAACATATATTTTTAATACACCCTGTATCCATAGTTGCATCAATACCTTTTAAGACCCATCTATTCCTATCTCCTTTCCCCTAGGGTACTGGTTTGTTCATGTGCTTTTCCTTCTAAACTTGGGTCTCTAATTTTATTCAACTTATTTTACTCTTATTTTAGTTTAAGCCTATAATCACATGATTTTTGTGTTATTGATCAGGTTTAATGTTTTACTATGATTCTATCTCCTGTGAAGCACCTTGAGATTTCATTGTATTTTAAGGTGTGCTATATAAATAAAATTCATTATTATTGGTGATTATGTGTTCTATATGTTCTGTGTAATTACAATAAAAATCAGATTTTTAATTCCTTTGCCTCAAATGCACACACACAGAAGTTTTGCCCCCCCACATGGTGGTCATTTTGGAGCCCATTTGGACCCCTGTATCTTTAAAACTATGTAGACTATCATCAAAGTTCTTCTTTATTCATTTGAATACACAAGGACTGCGTGAAAGCAATATGAGGACAATTTAAAACTTCCAAATGCTGTCTGATGTCAGATGTCTCACATCCCTTTAACAATGCCAAGGGTTGATGACAAAATCCATGGCAATCATCCTGTTTGTTAGTCTTTTGCGTTACAAGTCATTTTCTGACCAGTGAGGACTTTGCCCTGGATCAGTTTACATACAGCACATGATAAAAACACAGCACATATTTGACCTCAGTGCTTCCCAGCCTGCGGTTCAGTGAGCTGTGGAGTGTGACAGACAGTATCCCAGCAGCCCCTGGGTGACAAGGTCTTGATGAGGCGAGTGCCACTAGACCATAGACCATAAACCATAGCATGAAAGCCACTAATGGCCATCTCCACTGTCGCCCAAGAGACACACTTCTATTGTCCATCTCATGGTGTTGCGGCCGAGAGAGAAAGAAAGAAATGTAGTGACAGAGAGAGAAAGAGAGACAAAGAGAGTGTGCGCACGCACGTGTGTGTGATTATGTAACTGAGGGGATTTCTGCGGTTGCACAAAAATAAAGTGACTTTTCGGATTATGAAAAAGCAATCATGATCACATGAATTAGGCAAACCTATTTAAAATAAAAGCAGGGAGAGATAGTGTGTGTGTGTGTGTGTGTGTGTGCGCGCATGTGAGAAAGAGAGAACTAAAGAAAGCAGAAGAGGAAAAGCAGGAAAAAGGACAGCGAGAAGGAACAACACGTGCAGAGATAATTTTAACTCATCCCAGAATACCCAGGCTGGTGGACAGTGTTACTGCCTGGATCAATAACCATGGTAACCTGATCTGCGGTTCCTGTACAGGCTTGTGCTGTGCTGCGTGGGATTCCACTGGAGGAGGATTTCACACCAGATGTTTGTGTTTGCGCTTTCATCACTGGCGCCAAATTTGTGTGTGCATGTGTATGTACCAAGTCCATCCCCTCCAGATGTTAGTCTGTCACTTAGTCACAAAAATTGGACTGGATTATGCCTGCAACAATTCGGGTTAGACCACTATGGTTTTACTGCCCCACAGTTTCAGAGCTTTTTACACCCTTCTAAGAATCAAGTTCTGGGGTCAAATCCTGAATTATTTGGGGGATTTTCTGGCACGAAGATGGTGATATTTAAAGATACTGACTGAAATTGATCCCCAAAAATATCACTATCAGCCTTGAAAAACCTGAACATTCTCATTAGTCATAATCACAGAAACAGAGACTCATTCAATCTAAAAGGGTTGCTCCGTATTGCGTTTGGTATTCATTATAACTCAAATGTTTGATATTGAGGACTGCAAATCTCAGTTTTAAGTTATCCCACAGGTTGTCGTGGCAGACTTTGACTATAGGTACCAATGAGCAGTCATAAGCTCTCATGACAATGATTTGCTCTCTTATCCATCTCTTCTTATTTCCAAGTGGCAGCAGGGAGGCGTAGTAGTTACAGAGTTTCAGGTTCAAGCAGGCATCTGCCCCGCTGAAATGTCTGTGAAAAGACAGTGAATCCCTAGAAGCTCCAGGGCCGCTGCTCCGTAGAAAGCCCTGTGCTCCGACCTCCAAGAAGGCAAGCTGTAATTCCTGTAAAACTTTTTTGTAGATGTGGGGGGTTTGGTGTCAATTTGGTTCTGAGACCCAGGTTTACTCCTGGGCCCATTCCAGGATCAGTTCCAAGTGTTGCAGTGTAGAAATGTATCTCTTATCGCACTGGATAAGAGTATTAGCTAAACACCCTAAATGTAAATATAGAATCAGACTAGATTTTTTGGCATTTTTGGTTTTATGTTTTGTTGTGCATTGGACCAAAAGCAGAAAGACATTATGCTGAGTTAGCATGTGGAAAACTTCCAATGGCTGACCCAAAATATAATACATTAGTCAAACTATTTCTGCAATGTGTGTGCGCGTGAGCTTGAGGACATGTGATTATGTATGTGTAACACTCAACATGACTGGCTGCACATGAGTGGTTTGTATTTCACCAACCGGGGTGGAGAGCGGAGAGAGGGAGAGACTGTAAACTCATGCAAGGTCATGTTTACATTGGTCGACTTCCTGTCAGTGGAGCAGAGGTGAACGGAGATAAGAGGGATGGTCACAACACCCCCATCACAGTGAAAGCGAGAACAGGCCGTCTTACTTCTGTTATATGAACAAAGATGAAGGCATGTGTGCTGATAAATGCTCTAATACAGTGGTGGGCGGTCATGTGCCATGGTGGGCCGAGGATCCAACCAAAGACTCCACCAGCTGATTTCACCCATTTCAACCAGAGGAGGCACTAATCAGTGAAATCACCTGGTGTAGTCTTTGGAATAAAAACCTGTTGGCCCTTCATGGCACATGGTTGCCCATCCCTGCTCTTGAGATGCTGCAAATGATCTGTCCAACTTGGAATTTGGAAGATAAAAAAACTCAAGTTGGGTACATAATGTTCTTTTCAAGAGAGAGAGATTTGGACACTTTGGACACTTAGGCTACATAACAACTGATGTGTAACCAAACGAGCACAAATCCTGTACAGACCCACGGCATGTGTGTTCAATTCTATGCACTGAAGCATTGCGGCATAGTTAAATTACCTAATTCCACTAACGTTACTTAAATACCACAAGACGACGTCACCTACCGTTAAAGTTTGTAGGGCAGTATTAGCTCCAAATCAATTAAGTTTGCAAACTGTATGGATCTAATTGGAGAAAGATGCAGAGTTTCAGATCACTCTTTACTGTTGTTAAAATTTCTAATAAAGACTGAGGCTCACTATTATGTAGCCCCTCAGGACAGTAACTCAATTACTTCAGCAAAAAAGAAAGTCAGCAGGACTTTACCAGCTAACTTCTTATCTTCTGGCTTACAACAATCAGCTTTATTGAAATTGAAGATTTCAATTCTGAGACAATTCTGCTTTAGAGAACAAGAAAATCTAGATAATTGGTATAGTAGTTTTTGCAAATTGATTAAAGAAGAAATAGAAGTTGATGGTAAAGCTGGAGACAACCACTATTCAAAAAGGAAGTTATTTAACAACAAACCTTATTGGAATAAGGAGTTAAAAGAATTATGACAGTCTATGCACAAAGCTGAAAATATGTTTCTGAACTGTTAAAGTAATCATATAGAAAAGAAGACATTCTTAGAAGTTTTTAAGAACAGCCAGCATAAGTTCGACAGAAGATACAGATTCTATAAAAGGCGTTTTCAAAGAGGACAGGTGTTAAACTTGAAGAAAATTCAAACATCAAATCCCCAGAGATTTTGGTCTGAAATTAATAAATTGGGTCCAAGGCGGGTTTGGAAAATACCCATGGAGGTGCTGGGGCCTGATGGTAATCCTGTGACTGGGGTGTCTGAGGTAATTCATAGATGGGAGGGAGACTTTAAAGGTCTTTCCTCCAGTGATACTTCAGATTTTGATGAAAGGTATCATAAAGAAGTATGTTTAAGGAAAAATGAAATAGAGAGCCAAATATTAAAGGGGGAATATTCTTTTCAGCAGTTCTTTTCAGTGTATTGTTCATTTGAAACCTATCATTTCAAATATGTTATTTGAAAGAATATAGTAGTACTTTATAATGTGGTAATTTATCTATTTATTTATTTTTTGCTCTTATATGTATCACCGGAAGATGTATGTTTTGTAAAATGGTGGTGTCCTGTAATCCCATGTGGGATGGGCCAGCATGACAGAAATAAAAATAAACTAACTAACTAACTAACTAACTAACTAACCTGACTGACTGATTTGCCTTGTGATGCCCTCAGCTGCGCTGTGGGAAAAACCTGGATTTTGTTTGAGGATTTTTTTTTTTTAATTTTTTTTTTATGATGACATCATAAAATATGACAGAAGACATTCGAAGCTTCATTCGAAAACCTCAATAGAAGCTTCGAATGTAAAAAAAATGACATTCGGTATAGCCCTACCGTCAACAAATCCTATGAAAATAACAAAATTAGCAATGATTTTGTTTTGCCAACAAGTCTCGTCCATGTAGCCGGTGCCCAATGCAGCCATGTCCCAGCAGCCATAGAACTCCATTGTATTAAAAACACATTTAAAAACATGTCAAAGAGCCATGCCGTTGCTCTGGGCAACATATTTCATCATCGCGATGCACCGGGCCAGCCGACTTTTTCCTCAAACAACTTAATAAGCCGACCGTAAACACATTTGCGATCTCAGGAAAGTAGTTCCGTAGCACCGAAAATAGTCCCCGGCATAATGAAGAATTTGTTCCCATTTGAATTTGATTTGGTAATAACTACAACAGTCTGACTTTTCGTGGTAACAGTTATCGATTTTTAAAATTGAAACTATGTCTTTGTGAGCTGTATTTCAAGGTTTTTAGCTTACAATTGGAGCCAATGACTTCCGGGTTGACGGCTAAAAACGGTACGTGGGAAGTCAGAAAGTAACGGGCGTGGGAGAAAAACCTTCAGTTGGGCCAGATGTCTTCAGGTCCTCAACCACACTTCTTAAATATCATTGCAAATAATCCAGACAAATCAAGTAGAGTTCAATATGAGATAGGTTTACTGAAAAATCACACAGAATACAAGTAAACCGAGCTGGTCCATGGAGCAACTAACTTCGTTCCACAATACACCTCTTCTTTATACTCTTTTTCATGCTCCTCCTTTTGTGGGTCTTGGCAGGAGTTATCTCCTGCCCATTTTCTCCTAAACTTTTCCTCTTCTCAATACACCATTATTTACCTGTCTGGTCTACTTCCCTTTTTCCATAATTAATGGTGTCAACGCGACCTCTCATGCTGATAAAAAATAATTTTAATTGGGGATACGCACACACTCATTTCAATAAGTCAACATATGCTTTTCTGTGGATACTAACACCCTCATATGTTGGGTATCATACTAATTATACATTCACTCACCCATTCAGGTGAGTCAAAATTTCCCACACGGGAGTAGAGCAAACGCATTGTTGATTTTGTTATTTTCATAGGATTTGCTGATGGTAAGTAATGCATTAAAAAACACCAGCCTTATCCTTTAACATTAGTTTTTCCAATTCTCGTAAGAATCTTGTAATCCATTATTAGTTAAGATTATTAGTTACGATGCTGGGAGATTTTCCCGGCATCTTGTGCAGACAACCTGCTGCTAATTGAAAAAATGTTAAGTATACTTAATACAAATGAGATTGGCTTACCATTTTAAAAACAGAATAGCATAGAATAGCATATAGTCTTGCTTTGCATTTTAAAACAATGATTCACCATACACTTGACAGCATGAGCCACTTTGTTATGGTTTTTGAAGTAAGCACTGCAAACGAGTTACTTTTAACGAACAGTAACTTCTAAGGTAAGTAACAAAGTAAATTAACTAATTACTTTTAAATGTAACTTTACCCAACAGTTACAGTGATGTATTTAGTTCAATGACAGCCAACTCTAACCTGGGCTCCTGGGCAAAACAAATATAGTCAGATGAGACTGGGAAACTTGAACCCTTTACTGAAAACTAGACACTAATGTGTGATGATGTTGAGCTACAAAGCCAGTCCCTCCTGTCCCTTATAATGAAGCATAAAGTTGTTACTCTTACTTCACTGGTTTTTGTTGAGGCCTTGCCTCATCTAGGTGAGACTATACAATATATAGAGTTAGTGTGTTAGTCCTTCATCAAGAAATATCAGGGCATTTTACTCAACCCGCTTAAGGTTTTTTTTCTTAGTTAAAACTTAGTCCAACATTACTAGTTTTGGTTGAGTAGTTTACCTTGTCTAGGCTACCCTATATTTACACTGAAGGGCTAGTTGCTTAGTCCTTAAATCAAGAAATAACATGGTCTATTTACTCAACTTGATGAGTTTTCTTATCTTTTAGTTCCAAGTTAGACAGATCATTTGTGATGTGTCTAGAGCAGGATGGGCAACCATGCGCCATGGAGGGCCAAGAGTCTGCAGGTTTTCATTCTAACCAAAGACTACAGCAGGTGATTTCACCTATTAGTTCCTGCTCTCTGGTTGAAGGTGTGTTAATCAGTGTAATGCCTGGTTTAGAGTGACTACCATCTCTATTCCAGTTTTCCTCACGTGCTCTGGCAACAATAAGGCTAACAGGTCAAGAGGTCATTGGCCTCAGGGAGCAGAGGGCAGGGATCAGGGCTCTTACACCATTGAATGTAAAACCTGGGCCCCACTCTTTTTAATCAGCAGCAAAGCTCCTGACCCCCAATAGCCTACCACACATTTTCACTCACACACACACAAAACACAGTTGTAGTAAAATTCTAATTGCTGTGGCAGCCTTCAGCACCAATAACAGTCAGACACTCAGCCAACGCTTTGGGCAAGCATCCTAACATACCTTGAAGGAAGAATCGGTGCCCAGTTGTTGGAATTTACTTGTAGATTAATGCAACCAGAAGCCTTTCAACTGACAACTAAACTATAGGGCTATATAAGAACACATACATGTTGCCCTGGCACTGCAGCCCAATGCAGTCATCTGAACATTTCACTGGTCTGAATGAGCCATACTACACTGGAATTGGAAGTTTATTCTACTGTTGCACTCATTGCAAGCTGTTCTGGATAACAGTGCCAACCACTATCTTCTAAAGAATGCAGAACGGACGTATCTGACCATCAAGAAAGGCGCTTAAAAATGGAAAATAAAGATTTTCTCTGCAATTTTGATCTTTCTATAGTTCCCATATAGCACATCCTCTACAGCATATTAATCGCACAATAACACTTGTATCACCTGACCCCTGACCACCCTAAAATAAATATTTATTATATATATATATATATATATATATATATATATATATATATATAGTCCATTTGCTATTCAGCGTTATTTTTATTTCATTTAATTTTCTGTATAGACACCTACAGATAATTTCTTCACAAGAAATTATGATACCCAATCACCTAGGCCTATGCTTTGCCCCCTTAGAGTCCATAAAGCTTAGGCTACTGAGTGTAACTCCTTCCAATCTCTTCCTGTCGCCAGGCCTGTTTGAATTTCAAATCAGTGGCCAGAAGGGGATCACATAAGGCACTAATATAAGACCTTGGCACGTAGATCTTACTTCCTTGAGAAGAATTGGGCTTCTTCACAAGAGCTCTTATTCAAGGCCAATATTTTGTCGTGTAAAGATCTGGTTCTCAATTTGACAATATGGGAAATGTTTCTAAAACATTTAAGAGGCTCCAGTCTGTGGTTATTTTGATGTCATCATCCTGAGCACTGCCGCACACAAACAAATGACCTAATTTCCCCACAGAGATCAACTTTCATCTCATCTCATCTCACTTGAGTCAAAACAACTGGCATGTGTTCTTGCCATGGCAAACCATTGAGGATCCTCTGTCTGGATCCAAAACACCTGAACCTGCAATCCTGAATTTGAAATCCTGAATTTGAAATTCAGGATCTATGGGATTGGCACTGGTTTGCTCTGAGGCAGCAGGAGGCAATTCAAGTGTGCAGGTACTGAGCACTTTTGACCCTATTGGCAGTGTTTACATGCATACACTTACCAGTGCAACTAAATGATACTGTAACTGACTGCAATATCATTTGTCCCCCAGGTGATCCCTAACGTTTTCATGTAAAGAGCCGCTGGATACAAATACAGCTACAGACACCAAATTTTGAAAATTTTGCTCCAGGGACTCTGACCTGAGAAACATTTTGTTGTTAGATATGATTTAGTACAGAAGTATAAATTGTCTATACTGTAGGTCGGGAGAGAACAGTAGGAAAAGTAGTTGTATTGTTCTGCTCAAACTAGTACACCTGTTCTTTGATCCTTTCCAGAACAATGCTATTGTTACCATTTGACATGTGGAAGCATTTTACTAAAGTTGATACAGATGGAAAGGATAATGTTATCTGCAAATATTGCTCAACTAAATACACAAGAAATGCTACAAAACTACAAATGTATTTAACAGTGCAAAGTGCAAAAACTACAACAGAGATTAACAAAGGAAAGGCTGACAGAGCAACTCAGTTCAACTTCCTCATCAGTCACCTGGTCCTTCAACCAGTACAGCCTCCAGAAATTATCATCCAATTTTACCATCAAATGCCTCTAATTCAACACCAATTACCTCCTCACAACTTCCAGAAACCTGTAGCTGGGCCCTTTGTCTGAGAAATGATTCTCATTTAAAGTGTGATTCTAGTGACTTTTAATATAAAACAAAAAGTTGGTAAACTACTTTAATGTCCATTAAAATATTTTTTGTCCTGAACACTATGTTTTATCCAATACCGTCTCATAGAGAAATATAAACATAGAAGTATACAGACGAATTAAGGAAAAATCCAAAATAAAAACAGATTCCCAATTTTAGCTCAAAATGCCCAAAGTTGCCAGAACTTAACAATCCTAGGCAGAAGTGACTGAATTCAGAAGAATGTGTTCAAGAGTCACACAAGCACTAATTTAAAATGTTAATTACCAGTGCCTATCAGCTTCACCAGACATGATGGTGGCAACACTGTAAATGGATTAAAGAACAGAGCGTGCATGTGTGTATTGTTGCCAAGAGGGGTAGTAAATCCAGGCTATATTGCAGGGTTCCCCAATTAGTTTTCCCCAAGGGCCAAATTATGGCAAGCATGCCAAGCAAAGGGCCAAAACGTCTGGATTTTTTTCTTCCATTGCGCCAATAAAAGTTGTTTTATGTGCAGATGTTGTTGTTGCTGCTATTACCATTATTATTATTAGTAGTAGTATTATTATTGGTAGTAGTAGTAGTATTAGTAGTAGTAGTAGTAGTAGTAGTGGTGGTTGGTGGTGGTGGTGGTGGTGGTCGTGGTCGTGGTAGTAGTAATAATTTAGGCCTGGGATTCTCAAAGCCTGTGTTGAGGGTCACACAAGATAAAAAATTTACTCTTGAAACAAAATAAGTCCAAAACCAACCATTTAATTATTTTACTTTTTACTTCACAGTTCCTCAGTGTTGAACAGTAATTTCTTACACAAGAGATGGACTTAAGATTATTGATCAAGTGTACGGTGTGGGATGAGGTCAAAATAAAGTAGAGCAGCGCGCACTTTATTACCTCCGCCAAGGAGGTTATATTTTCGGTGCCGTTTGTTTGTTTGTCTGTTAGTCAGCAGGATTACGGAAAAACTACTGGCCCGATTTTCATGAAACTTCATGGAAGGGTGTAGCATGGGCCAAGGAAGAACCCATTAAATTTTGGAGCGGATCCGGATCCGACTCACGAACAAGCCTCACGAACAAGCAATTGGCCTTGGCGGAGGTCTGCGCTCTCCGAGTGCCCTTCTAGTTTCACATGTTGTGCACCTTCACATGTTATCACAGGTGCGTTCACGACGTGAATTCTCCCTTTATCATTTGTAAAACAGAAAATGAAGTAGTAAAACAAAAATGAAAAAAGCCCATTTTGGTACTGTAGCCGCCGTGTGTCTTTCAGTACCAGTGACGGAGAGGAGAGAGAGAGAGAGAGAGAGAGAAAGAGAGAGAGAGAGAGAGAGAGAGAGAGAGAGCAGCAGAGGGAGGGGGGCTGTGTGTGCCCAGCCTGCAGTGACACAGAGCTTCAGGAGAAAGCTAGGAGCATAAAACATTGTGCTTTTTTCCACGCATGAAAAAACAGCCCGACCCGACCCGACCCCAAATTATTTATTTAAAAACCAAGCCCGACCAGGCCAATACCCGACATACAGTCTCGGGTCCCGTCGGGTTCGGGTCGGGTTGCAGACCTCTAGTTCAAGTGCCAATGGGTCGGCGCGGGCCAGACATTTGGCTCTCGCGGGCCGGACCTGGCCCGCGGGCCACCTATTGGGGATCAGTGCTATATTGGATCTAACCATTCTTCTGCACAGGCTTCCAGTTCTTGAAGTGTGACGCCACCGTCAGATTCGGCTGATCTGTGCCCCACCAGCATCTTTAAGGTACAGCCATGCAGTTTGGCAACTTGCACAAAGGGAGGGCAGGCGCAAGAAAGGGGGTTCACTAGCAAAGACAAGAGCAGTGGAGGTAATGACACCACTGTGTGGAAAGTACACAATAACATTTAAAATGTCCAACTGATTTTTGAGCCGCTTGAGGGATAAATCTGAGCGTCTAAAAAATAAGTCATATATGCAAGCAATGTCGGGATTTTAAACATGTTTGATGTCCTTCATCATAGCATGGCCAAATTTATGAACTTCCAAAAAAAAGTGCTTGCACTGTGCAGTTGGCCTTTTTAATAATGTGGCTGGTCCAAAGCCAAACCCTCCTGCTTTCTTTAGTACTCTACAGCTCATCAGCAGGTGGACTCCCGAGCTAAGCTGTGCAAAAATATTTTCTCAGTTAAAGAAACCGAAGCAGCAGGAAAGACAGTTACACAGCTACTTTAGATCAGGGGAACAGAGAGGTCCAGCCTTCTACTGTACTTCTATAATTTTCTCACTGTAACACCTACACCCACACAGCATGCCATCAGCAGCACATTAATGGGCGTTGAAGGTTAGAAACATAAATCTCTTTCGCTCTTGTTCTTAGAAAATGTAGGCCTATACGGTACTGTACTGTGTGTGTCCAGGCAGTTCCACCACCCACTGCCTTCGGCATTTTTCCATCAAGCCCAGCAGGCATGGTAAAGGCCAGGGTATCTATTGTTGCTTGTAGTTTAGTGAAATTTTTAAAGCCCACCCTGAGCCAAACCCCTGCCTTTGCTCACAGTGGGAAGGCTCGTTTCCTTTGGTTGTACAGCAACTGTGAAGGGACAGATGAACTTCATTTAGCCCCTTCAGTTTCAAAATGACATGCCTAAAATGCCTAACTTGAGATACTAAAGCAGACATTATTGTTTTTATAGGAAACTAAGTTGCTCAGTTGCATTCAGTCATAAAAAGTGGGTCAACGTAGAGAAAATGTTGTGATTGTACTCTGTTACAACACTGGGTGTACTAACACAGGCTCAAGGCTGTTTGTGCAACACAGCATGCTTACAGAATCTGCAACAAAGGGTTGTAGTTTAACAGTTCTGGTTTGTGGATCTACAATAGCGTAGTATAATAGGTAAGGTTAGGGCTGGGAAATATGGTTGAAATCAATATCACGATAAACATAAGGACTTTTGTCGATATCGATATACAGTACATCACGAAATGGCTCACACAAACTCACATGTTAAATAATCAAATTAATGTTCATCCCATTAAATGGTAATTAGAGCTGCAACGATTAATCGATAAGTTGTCAACTATTAAATTAATCGCCAACTATTTTGATAATTGATTAATCGGTTTGATTAATTTTTTAAGAAAAATAAGTCAAAATTCTCTGATTCCAGCTTCTTAAATGTGAATATTTTCTGGTTTCTTTACTCCTCTATGACAGTAAACATCATCTTGGGCTTTGGGAAACACTGATCGACATTTTTCACCATTTTCTGACATTTTATAGACCTAACAACTAATCGATTAATCGAGAAAATAATCGACAGATTAATCGACAATGAAAATAATCGTGAGTTGCAGCCCTAATGGTAATGTAATGTTGATGTCAAACAAAACTGAAATCTTCAAATAATATTCCTCATTTTGTCAGGGTGTTTCAATGAAATTTGCTAGTTATCAATTTATACAGCAGAATTATGTGTCATGCTATCCCAAAATCACCATATCATCATGATATGATTCCACTGAAAGACGATAAACAATAATATTGAATTATCACCCAGCCCTAGGTAAGGTATATGGAAAGACCAGTGTTTCAAGAGGATGATGATGTGTTGGTATAGGAGGAGACAGGACAGAAAACAAATTACAAGGCAGAGAGAGATAAGGAGAAACTACAGTGGGGAGTGGGTGATAGAACAACTGCTTTTCTGGGTGAGGCAATATCCACACAGATGGTCCTGATACCAGACCCAAGACAGGAAAGAGATCAATAAATATATCCAAGGCCAAGATTTTCAACATGCAACAAGGTCATATCTATCCCCACGTAAAAACAATTAGCCTGTACAGTGGAGCTGAATAAACTAAACTAAACCGGCGGTCCATTCATTTCCTGGACAGCTGAGCGAGGGGGGGGGGGACCTCAATCGATGGGTGGATGGTCAACAAGCTTGTCCACGCTTCCTTGTTTTCCTAACGATGCAATTTAGTTTGAATGAGTAATCGTTCTGCCTGGCAAGAGCAAAATGTGTGACAAGTTGATTGCAGCCATTCAAAACATCCCATGTCTATGACTTGAACAGTTGCATCTAATGTTGGGTCGGCAGAAAACACTGAAGTAATTTTAAGTTTTGTTTATTTTTGAGCTAGCTGTCAAGTCATCAAAACAATGTAATGTTATGAAAGGAAATACCAAAGTAGCAAAAAAATACTTCCTTGTTCCTACTTTCCTGTTCAAAGCTTTGTAGCTGCACAGACCACTACATAGATGGAATCGCACCAACCACCGTTAGTCAGAATAGAGCAGCCAATCAACCACAAGGTTGCTCGCAATGTGAACGAACTGTAAGATTCAAGAGTTTTCATTCAACTGTTCATTTATTCATTTCACCACCCAGTTCTATTATGGGAGCTCTACACTGATGTTAGAGGTTAATTTGGAGTGGAGCAACAAGCACAGAAGTAACAAGTACTTGCACTTGGCTTGGCAAATAACAAATACTACAAAACTTTCCTGGCGGGAGGAAAAATGTCTCCTGATGTGAAATTAATTAAATATTTGTAAAGTTCACAGGCATAGTATCTATTGTTTATAGCTAAATGCCATTCTGTTGTTTTTTTTTTTTTAATCTTTTTATTTTTTTTATTTGTGAGAAAAACAAACAACAAAAAAAAAAGGTCATTACAGACTCACATACAAAAACACATCCTTATAAAGAAATAATGAGATGACAGGCCACAAAAAGGGGGGGGGTACTTGACATGGTGGGTGGTAATATGTCTAGTAGGGTTTTACATGAAATTATTAATAGATATATTTTTAAAGGTTAGAGAGGATCAGGTCATCTGCTAAAGCCCATCTAGAAATAAAATTGTCAGATTGTAACCTTAACCTATGAGTCATTCTTTCCATTTCTTGTACTTCTTTCAGTTTGGATATCCATTGCTCATGTGTTGGGGGATCAGATTGAAGCCATTTCCGTGTGATAACTTTCGCTGCTGTTACAAGCAGTATTTGTAACGTATTTGTAATTTGTAATGTATATCTCTTTTCTGCTGCTAAGACCCTCCGGTATCACTCCAAGAATGGCCGTTTTAACGTCTCTGAATACTCTGTCCCAAAAGTTTTTAAGTTTTGGGCATGACCAGAGTATGTGGTGGTGATTGCCGTTCTCTCCACAAATTCTCCAACAGGCATTACTATCAGTGGTGCCTGATTTGGCAGTGAGTGATGGTGTCCTAAAGTATCTGGTTATAGTTTTCCATTTGAGTTGGTTACTTGATGTGCCTCGCCACAAACAACCCTCCACTCCCTCTCCGAAATAACCTCTTGGATTTCCGTCTCCCACTTAGTTTTTAAATAAAATGAATTATATTCCTCTAGTGATGTAAGATTGAATAGGGAGGAAATTCCAGTAGCTGTCGATGTTTTTGCCTGATATTGAATCAAGTACTTTTCTAAAGTGTTGGGAGTTTGGATAGTTTTCCAGTCGCTATGCTTTTGGAGAAAGTGTCTAAGCTGCAGGTATCTATAAAAATCTGTTTTGGGAATGGCATATTTATCCATAGTCTCCTGAAATGACAACATTTGTCCATCATGAAGGAGTTGGTGAACAAACATCAGGCCATATTTGGCCCATTTCTTAAAGCCAACATCTAGTGTAGATGGGGGAAAGTTATGTAAATAAGCGATTGAGACAAACTGGATATTGATGTGGACATTTTAAGTTTTTTTTGTATTTCTCACCACACTTTGATTGTGAGTAGAGTCCATTGGTTAAAATCAGGATCTCTTAAGTTCGGATTGGAGAAGGAAGAGCTGTTAAAGGTACGGAGGTACAAAAAGATTTTTCTATATTGAGCCACCGAGTACTTAAATCGTCTGTCATCCATACAACTATAGTGATTTGAGTTGTGCTGCCCAGTAATAGAGTTTGAAATTGGGAACAGCTAATCCACCACATCTTTTAGGGAGCAGCAATGTTTTGTAATGTATTCTTGGGCGTTTCCCTTGCCAAATAAAACGTCAAGTCATCTTATTTAGTGAATCAAAAATATGGTTGGGAACATGTATAGGCAGCATTTGGAAAGGGTAAAGAAGTCACAGTAAAATATTCATCCTCACTGTCTCCACCCTACCCATCAAAGAGAGGCCATTCTGTTTTATTAGGCATAAACTACCACGGTGATCTTTATCTGTTAACCTATTCTGAATAAGCCAGCAGTGAAGGGCTGTGGTTGTACTGCGCAGCGCCCAGGTGTCAGAGGGCATGACTGAACGGATTTTGAAATTCTGTGTTCCTGAAAAAGGCCTTATGTGCTCAGTCAACTATCAATGGAAAAATAAAGGTTTAACAAAAACACTATTCAATCATAAGTTTGTATTCATGGTACATATAATTTGGCTTTGGCATATCAGTTTAATGTGTATGTGAAATAAAAACCTGTCTATTTTCAACCTGCTTCTAATAGACACTTGGTCATGTCAAGTGTTGAAACAAACACTTGTGCTACTATTAAGATATGTTACAATAATATAGAATGGTATTACAATTGTAATGCAATTCAAAATATTCACAATGCAATATTTTGTTAATCTCTCCAGTGGGAAAAACACCATTCCTGACTAATTTAAACAACTCTGAATTTTGAAACCCCTCTCCAAATATAATTTTTCTTCTAATATTATAATTAATCTAATTCTATATAATTCTGCAGATCCAAGGGTAACACTACAGAAAGCTGTGGGCCGTGACGTTACCGTCACCATGTATACAAAACTTAGACCTTGGAACTTGGGGGAGTGCCAAATAAATTATACAAAAGATTGTTCAGGTGTCACTCACATGATTTCACAAGCAGTTACATACGTGTGTGAGCAAACAGACACACTGATGCTATCCCTAAGGTCTTTTTTATTGTGTAACAATGGCAGGCTGGAGATAATGTCAGTTTCCAGACCTCACCCACCCACCCATTTTCATGGTACATTGACACACAACATCCTAAAGACAGAATCAGGATGCTAGATCAGATGTGCAAGCTGCGATTCCATTGTGAGTTTGTGCATTAAACTGGTTTCCCCAGTGCCTATGGAAACACAGACAGGTGCAATGTAAATACTTGTAAATACTCACTGTACAGAGGCTTATAGATACCAAATTTAATTTAAAAACAAATCTGTCTTTACTACACAAACACAAGCATCTATGCAAAAGTTTGATTAGTTGCCAAAGCCAATAAATCAGTGAGTGACCACACTGGTCTCTTCCAAACACACACACAGAAAATCATTAAGCACAAAGAAAAATCCATTGAATGCTCATTGATTCTCTGACTCATTACCAGGCCAGACGCGACCAGGCTAAATCCTTGACAGTTTCATCTCATTTTAGGACAGCACAATTGTGTGTAGTCAGTAATGAAGGACAGCTGTTACAGCAGAGACACACACACACACACACACACACACACACACACACACACACACACACACACACACAGGACCTTCCTGAGAGGGTCTGCTGGACAAAGACCTATGAAAGTCTTCTCCTTTCCTTTTAATTTTGACACAGGAGTGAACAGTGATACAGCCTCAACAAGGTGCCAGTTTCCTCTATAAAGTTAAGGAGGGAATAAATACTGCTCTGTTACTGTGTGGGAGGTCACTGCAATTTAACAGGTCAATGATGCTGGCTATGTTGTTCAGTCCTTGTTATGCAAGAATCATATGGTGTGCTATGCCGACTTTGGTCATTTAATCCCCATCTCTCTGTATTCCTCTCTCCATCTTGCACATCCACACATTTAGTAAGGCAGAAAGGCAGTGTGTGGGCAGTAGTATCTCCTCCTTAGCTTTTGTTTACTCATTAAACAACAATAAAACATCTCGATGAACAGAGGCTGCAAAAAACACATTAATAATGGTTTAGGGTATATGTGCCACATGCTAAAACGTTACCTTTCACCCACCATCCCACCCCACCTACCACATACACACACACACACACACACACACACACACACACCTTCACGCAGTACAGTGGGAAGGCACAGTGTGACCCAGCACTACAGTGTAATCTCAGTCACATGCTGCCTACAGCAAACAGGGCCAGGAATCCATCTCTGCGACCCAGTTCACTTCACTGTGCCTCGGCCCTGGCCCAGCCGGACCTGAGAGCCCCGTGTGAGGCCATCCTCCTCTCTGTATCCCATTTACTTCACTCTGGTGCAAGAGTGATTCAACAGGATTTCTGTGAAACAAAGATGTACAGCACCCTAAGAGCGTTGGAGAAAATGAGTGGGTGAACCCTTGCTTGAAAGATCAACTTTTCCACATTTGGTTAGATTTAAGGGTCGGCCAGCAAATACAGTAACTAGCTAATGCTACCTAAGCATATTAGTAACTTCAGTAAGTAATATGCTCGCATTGCCTGTTGCTGTAGTGCACACAGTATAGCCTATAACATAAAGTAGGATTCATTCAAGCTGAGATACAGCATTAAAATAAGCAAAAGTAGAAAAGATGACCATTGGTGGAGAAAAATTAGAAACACTCCTGACACTTCTGGAGTGAATAGTGATAGAATTAGAATAGAATAGAATTTTTCAGGCGGGATGTGAGCTGCATCTTGGTCTCATAGCTTAATATTAAGTCACTCTTGGACCTTGGTACGAGACTAAGGCAAACAACATACATGTATAGTGAATACCGCCCGACAAAGCGCACTTGATCCAGCCCACAGACAGGCAGCATCTTTCTCATCTCCATCACTACTTCCTGGTTGCTCACATGAGGAAAAAGCACATCTCAATGTAACTTTTTGGTATAATGTGAGTGTGCCACTTACATACACACAGTCAGGTGCACACACACACACACACACACACACCTCCCTAGCCCCGTTTCCACGACAACCACATCATCAGGGGCCAATAAATCCTAATGGCCAGATAAGCTCTAGTGTCCCAGAAAGTAGTGCTGTGATCTATTATCGGTTCTACCTTTCAGGGTATAATGAATGCAACGGGTTAGGGTGGCATTGTCGGTGATGCATGCTTAGCTTTCCTACACACATATATATATATATATATATATATACACAAGGCCCTGATGTCTAGACTTTGAGGTAGCTGGCCTCCACATACCAGGATGAATAATAGCTCTAGTGTGCAGTTCATTGTCCACACTTCTTTGTCATGGTGAAGAGACAGGAAAAAAGAGATCAAGGATAATCTTGACAAGTTGGGCCTTGTGTTTCACAGTCAGCGCATCACCAGGGTCACACCGGCCCACCAATTCCTTTACATCTCACCTCGTTTTCAAACCGCTGCTTGGACACCTGCGACGACGTGGCAAGGTAAAGGTTTCACTCAATTTCTGTACATCCTGCGTCCTAACATCCTCATAAAGACATCTGTTTATCTCCTAAGTGGAAAGGCCACATTTTACACTCACCTGCCTGAAGAAATGAGAGTCGACAGAGCCCGCTTCCCTTCTCAGCTAACGTTACGTCGGTTTGTCCCCGTGGTTATGTTGTTGGCAGTTGGGCTGAGGGGGAGATAGGCTACGCTTTAGCCCGAGAGAAGTCCGCTTACAAAGGGGCTGTGGTGGCGAGATGAGACCGTCTTCACGCCCGGTTTTTCCGAGACAAGCTCTTTTACACAAACGGTGTTTAAATAGATGCTAGACGGATTTTGCCTTTCATACAGCCACGGGGTTGACTTGCTCACCATCACGCATGCTCACACTGACCCTTGACGTCAAGTCTCTACCTCTCGCTCCGCCTTGGAAGCGCGTCTCAGCCAATCGGAGGCGGCGCAGCGGTGACGCACCTCTCTGGACAAGATGCCGTGTGATCTCACCGACTCGGTCTGTAATAGGTTTTGTAATAACCTGCTTTCACAAGCATCGCCGTGTTTCACCGTCTCTGTCTCTGTACAGTTGCTACACCAGCACCCTCACTGTTCCCTAACAGGGAAAAATAGGGTCTTTCTGCTCACCATCTCCCCTGTCAACTGTGCCAGGATGTATTCAACCACACCGCCATCTAACGGTTATTTGTTTGCACTGCGATTATTCAATTGACCTACATCAACACGCTCACAAAGTCACTTGTGCCCGCTAGTTCTCCTGGCATACCTCGCAGAGCGCTCCGGAGATTTGGGCACAAAGCACCCAAACCCTCAAATAATAAAACAAATAATATTCCGAGCTCTTTTCGATTCTCAGCCAACATGTGTGGCTAATCACATGCTTAGGATAATAATTTGCAGAATTGCCTCCTTGCAGAATTTTGCACACCTTTGAAAATCACTATAAAATTCCTACAGGGACTTGGGATAGTGAGTCTGCGCTGCTGAACAGTGAGTTTATAGTAACCTAGTGTATCTCTATTGATATAACTATAATTTTCCTGTATATACTTAAACTAGGCCTATATATAAACTAAATATACTTACCTATAATAGGATAGGTTAGAGGGTTAGGTGGTTAGGTTTAGGGTGATGCTAAGGTCAGGGTTAGGGTTACATAGTCTGTGGAGATACATCCAATAGGCAAGTGATACTTTGTTGAACATCTATTTTTTGTCATCTGATGGTTGAGTATCAACAGTGTACTATTCAAATAAAGTATTACCAATTCAAGGAAATGCTGACCATCTGTGTTTACAGTTCTGAAAAAGTGAGTGTTGTAGGCAGGAATGTAGTGGAGGGTAAACACACCTAAACTCTGTTTACCCTCCATTTTATTTGCAGAATAAACCTTATTCACTTATTAAGTTGACTTACTAAGTCTTTATGACCTAGATTTATACTACATGTAAGTATTATCAAACTGATGTTAGTTATATGATCTTTTATTGCTTTTCTGGAAAAAAAAAACATTTTTCTTGATACTAGTGGTTATTTGCCTGATGACAATCACTGACAGGAGGTCATACTGTACCCAACTATTTATTTACCATTACATTGCTGGTTGTGAGTGCCAGCCAGCTCTGTCATTTTCCTTGTTAGATATTGTGGATTATCATAGAAATGCATTCCTAAATGTTAAATCTTAATCTAAACTATTCATTATGCTGCCATCGAGTCACGCGTCTTCTGCCATCGAGTTTTCTGTGAGACAGTTTTCTGTGGAGTCTCATTTTGTCAGATAGGCAGTAATCCACACTCATTATTTATCACACGGCTGACAGCGATGACAGGTTGTTTCTCATACACAGTCATTCCTCTGTAAGCCATGAGTTAACAGGATGGCTGATGGAAAAGTACATTGTGAAAAATGTACAGGTGTGTTGTTAAATGAAAGGATCTGTTTAAACTAAGTCAATAACAATGCGTGGTTCCATTCAAGATGGATCTATTGGCCTCATGAGTTTCCCTGGAAGGCATTTTAGTCAGGGCATGAACACTAGCTCAGTTTGTGTTTCACATTTGCGGGAGAAGCAAATGTGATCTGGTCAGTAGAAACATGTGCGTCACATGGTCTATACTGCAGATGCATTGTTTGATCTACTAAAGCCCGGATTTGCCCGTACTGCTGTGTCAAAAGAGCTATGCAGTCTTAACATGCACAAAACCCTGTTGTGCTGTGGGCCAATGATTCTCAAAGGGCGGTCCAGGGACCCCCAGGAGTCCTTGTGGGGCTTCCAGGGGGTCCTCCATCAAAAAGAGAAAATAGTATAACAATTTAACTTTTATTTAATTTGAGAACAGATCAGTAAGGATAGGAATGGCCGTTCTGAACAGAGGCTTCACTCCTCCTGCTGTTATCTCCTGACTTACAGTATAAACAGTTGTCCAGTTCTGTGCTAAATCATATATAGCAAAACAAATCTTCCCAAACGGCGGTCCATAGGAGATAATCCTGTTAAATGGAGGTCTGTGGCCTAAGGTACATCTATTTGAGGGATCTTGACATGAGAATGTGTGGGAAACCCTGACACAGGTTACTCAACACTGATTATGAGAGAGGAATATGTGTGTGTGTGTGTGTGAGGCTCGCTGGGGGGGCCGACTGAGACTAAAGCACACATAGATAGGCGCCTAGCTTCTAAGGTGCTCACACATGCATACGCACACACATTCACACAATGGAACTGACTGAGGCCTGTATGCACAAAGCCTTTAACAATGTAAGCACCGGTCTGGGCTCTCTGGTCAGGTTACATGGCCAAATAAACTTTAAAAGCCAAAACGGTCTCAGATCCTGCACCCTTTCTGCCCAGTGCTCCAAAGTTATTTTCTGCACATGCACCCATAACTAATCCACTGAAGAGGAGGATGAATGGACCACTGTGATGGCAGAGATGACGTGCCAAGGATGTCGCTCTTTTGTGCCTTCATCTTTTGATTAAAGGAATGAAACCGGGTAGCAGGACACGTCTCACAAGTGCATGATTAAAGGAGCAGTTGCATCTGTAGAGTGTCTTTAATTATCCCACATCTGTACTGCACATTGTACCACTGAGAGTCAGCATGCTCTTTGATACTGAATTTTAAGATAATGACTTAATTCAGACTATGAAAAAACACTTTTCTTTTTAACCTTTTGTTTTTTAATTGTTAAATTGTAACCTCTTGTTTCTTCACTGTACTGTTCAACGACTCAATATGTCAAACAAATCAGTTAGACACCATCTCAAGTCTCTGTTCAAATAAAATAATAACTGTTGAATCCATTTAAATTCTGTTAAATTCTGCCTAAATATGAAAGTTTAAAGGTTTAAAAAAAAAACTAAAAAAAAGTTTAATTGATGATTAACATAAAGAGCAGTAGTACCTACACCGTAAAAGTGCAGCACAGATGAGACCATTGCAACTTAGGATATGTAATTCTTATCTATATATCAGTATATCAGTTTGTACATACACACTGGCTTAGTGGAAGCTAATTCCACATCACATATTTGCTGTAAAACGTGCTTCAGTTCATTTTTCTTTTTTGTGTCACTGTGTTTTTTCGTGCTGATAAATTTCACTATTGTCACTTCACTTCAATGCAGCTGTGTGTGTGTGTGTGTGTGTGTGTGTGTGTGTGTGTGTATTTGGCTTGTGGCAAGTAGGAGAAACAAATGTGATCTGGGTCAGTAGTCTCTCTTTCACTCAGTCTGTTTTTTGGCTGCTTCCTCCCAAGGAAAATGGGGTAAAAGGACACATTAAAGGAGAAGTCGCAACTGTAGTCAGTATCTTTAATTATCCGACATGACAAAGTCCTACTGTACTGTACATTATACTGTGGCACTGAGAGTCAGCATGCTCTTAGATACTGAAGAACCAAGATAATGACTTAATTCAGCCTATGAACACACTTTTACCGGTCCTTTTGCTTCTTCACAGTACTGTACAGACTCAACGTGTCAAACCGATCAGTCAGACACAATCTCAAGTCTCTGCTCTAATCTTCAGAAATAAAAAAAAAAACAGTAATAGTTGTGTAATCCTTTTGAATTCTGTGAAATACTGCCACTAAACATGATGTGTAATCGATTAACATATAGATTTCTTGAACAAATATTCAGTTGGATAGTTCTGGTCCTACACCATAACCTAGTGCAGCACGGATGAGACCATTACAACTTAGGATATGTAACTATTATCTATACATATATACATACACACTGGTTTCCATCAGCGGTGTATCAGGTGCAGGTATCTACAGTGCCTTTACCTCAGGCGCATATAATACATAATAATAAAATATTTAGTGCAAGCTAATTCCACATCACATATTTGATGACAAACATGCTTCAGTTCATTTTTTCTTTTTTGTGTCACTGTTTTTTTTCTCGTGCTGATAAATTTCGCCGTCGTCAGTTCACTTCATCCAACGCTCTAAAAACTGTATGAAATGTGTAACTGGGTGTTGAGGGGTTACATGTGTGTTTGTGAGTGTGTGTGTGTGAAAGAAAGAGAGAGAGAGAGAGAGAGACAGAGAGTGTATGAGAGACAACAATATATGTATATTATGTGTTAAAGCGAGTATTCTTGTATCCTCAGGTCAGTGGATTAAATGATAAGCCTTTCCGCTCCTCGCACTCCTCGTTGGTTGTTGATCCTTTTAGCCTGACGATGAAAGCTATAGAGGGCGCGGCGAATAAACTGGCTCTTCTGACGCTTCATTTTCAGGGGCAAAGAAAAAAACAAAACAAAACACTGGATTGTTGAGGATCCAGGAAGCTCTTCTTCTGTCTCTAGTTGTCCTTTTGTTTGTCCGGAAGCAGTGGCAGGATGAAGCTAAAGGAGGGCAGTGGGGCAAAACCCCGCTAGTGTTCGACATTATGTTCCTGTATCTTTACGTCACTTACATAGCCTACTTGGATGTGTTGTTTAGTGTGGAGTTGAGGTGTGTGAGGGTGGGTGAATAAGTGTGTGTGTGTGTGTGTGTGTTGGGAGGGGGGGGGGGGGTGTGTGTGAAGTGTGCAGATATGGGTTGGAGGATAGCGTCTGAGAGTGTCCTTCTTGGTTTTAGATCACATTCTCAAACAGCTGCATGGAGTTCATGATGTTCTCGTCCTAAAAAAGAGAGAAACACAACTGTTTGTCACCTGAGCTCTGAAGTAAAAGAAGTTTTCAGATAGATTTTTGTCATAAATTGAGCTGTATATGCTCAAGAACAGGGGCATGAAATGTATGTTTGGCCACAGTATTCTCAGAGTTAAACCAGCCTGTTTACTTTCTTAGCTGTAAAAGCAGTTTTTAGAGTTGAAAAGAATATAGATTTGATTGAACACACGTTGGTTATCTGTGTAGTGTGTAGTAGAATTAATAGACTTGCTTGCTATAGCCAAACATTACCAGCATACAGTTAGTGGCTTGTGTTAATTTGAAGCTAGTTTTAGTTTTAGTCCTACAGGTACACTAGCACAATCAACAGAATGACCAAGTATTTTGTAATGTGTGAATGTTTGAGTTTGGAATGGAAAAAAACATCAGCTACTCTTGGGGAAAATTGGCAAGTAAATACTTGCTGGTTTAAAATATTAAAACTTTGTCAATTCTGCCCCAAGAGAAGCTGAATTATTGTCATTCCTTTTGGATTCATGCACCTCGGAGCAGCTGCAAGGTTGCAACAGATTTTTTTTTGCCCGATGTTTGATTTAGGGGCAGGCTGGCTCTGACATTATAAAGGTTAAAGGGATAGTTCACCCTAAAATGAAAATTCAGTCATTATCTACTCACTGCCATGTCAGTCAAAACACCATTGAAGTTCACAGGACCAAACTCACAGTGAGTTAGTCCCTGTAGTTCTGTCTCAGCCTTCTCCCAAGACTTTGACTTTGTTTACAAAACTTTGGATGTCTTTGGAGGGATCTTTGGATGTCTGGCAGAAGACTCAAAGTCTTCTGCCAGACATCCAAAGATCCAAAGAGCGTATAAATATTGATGGACATTTTTTGTTTTTTTATGGCTGTAAAAAGATGTCTCTCTTAACATCAATAGTTTGGGAGAAGGCTGAGATGGAACTACGGTGGCTAACTCACTGTGTGTTTGGGTGGTTCTAGAAACTTCAATGGAGTTTCGAATGGCATGAGGGTGAGTAGATAATGACTGAATTTTCATTTTGGGGTGAGCTGTTCTTTTAACTATGTCAGAGTGTCAATCCCAATACTCTGAAACAAGGTACTTATTCATATTATTCATTATGAACCTCAGACATGCAAACCTGCTGCAGCAGTATTAAAATATATTCCAGGCCTATTAATTGAGCAAAATGGTTTGGATTTCATTTAATGATGCAAAACATTTCAACATCAAATTAGACTGTTTGGGGTGTTTTGGATGTGCATAACTCATATTTTGCAGATGTTTTGCAGCATTATATCAATGTCTTTCCGCCAATTGAATATTCTACTAGCATGAACCGCCTTCATGCTCTAGTGGTTTGGGTTAAGTGAGGTTCAGCTGCTGTCTCACCGGCCTTGTGGTTGCAGTGATTACCCTGAGAATGGGAGGTTGGGTTTTACTACAAGCTCTAAATGGAGACCAATCCATCTCTGCTTGGCACTGAGGATAAAAGAGAGCGAGTGGGTCTAAGGCTCAGAAACTAACAAATATCCTGTACTTGGGGTGCAGCAACACATCCACCTGCCTTGCCCTACAGTAAAGCTGCTCTGGCTTAAAGAACATTTTACACTCACATTTGCATTTTGCATTTAATTCTTGTCCATACAGCATAACAGCAGAATAACAGTAGCATAAGGTTCAATTCCTTGACCTTGAACATTACAAGCAACCAATAGTTAGGCGTGTAAGGATCAGAGCCTTATTACCCTGACAGTATTTGTGTAAAAGGAAAGGAAATAAAGGAAATAAGGTTTTTATCTTATTTCAAGATGATTGTCCTGATAATGTCTGTGTGACCCTACATTGGTCATGTAGATGAGACGTTCTGGGAAAGGAGAAATGACAGCATATTAGAGTGAATAGAGGAGGAAGATCTGTGTGTGTGTGTGTGTGTGGGGGGGGGGGGGGGTATGATTCAGGAGAGATAGGGAGATGTGAGGTATTTCTTGAAGAGATGAATGACGCTTTGTGTGCATATGTGGATTATCTTAGTCAACATGGTGAACCAGTGACAATTACATCACATTATGTCACTGTTTGTGTAGATGTGTAACTGTGGTTTGGGTTTTACTGGTACAATGGCTATTGGTTTGTGTGTGCAGTTGGGTGGAAAAAGGTGAATCACCTTCTGACAGGTCTCAATGAACTCCTCGATGGTCACTACACCGTCTCTGTTTCTGTCCATTTTCTGTAGGAAGAGGAAATAAGAAGCACAACGGACAGAAAACGCACATGAGTGAGGATAATTTCATGGTACTTTGAAATGTGCCTTAGAGCAGGGATTGCAAAGTGACCTTATTGTGCAGTGTGTGTGTGTGTATGTGTGTGTGTGTGTGTGTGTTTCATTTGGTGGATGCACAGAACCTGGAAGAACTTGTCCACGTGCTCAGAGGGAGCCTCGTCTCGCACACAGGGGTAGGTGTACCTCCCCATCATGTCATAGATTGACTTCATGATCGCCAGCATCTCCTGAGAGAAGAGGAGAGGTGAAAGACTCTGATTTCAGTCTTTTTCTCTGTTTCTGAATCATTTCTACGTCTACATATTTCCAGTGTGTTTTATGGGAATAAAGATGGCTTTCCAAACACAAGACAAGATTAAACATGTGGTCCCCCATGAATGACGCAGTCCCTCATATATCACCTTGTTTTGACCTGTAATAGCAGCACCCGATGCACCAATGCCAGAATGCAGTGGTGAGTCATGGTGAGTTTTGTTAGAATTGAATCATTGCTGGTGCATTTCATCATGGGGGACATGTCATTCTAGTCCATAAACAAAACAAACTACCAAGGTCCTTTGTAAAACCTGTGTAAAATGGGTCTCAAATTTTGTCAGGAAAGCAAAACAAATTGTCCAGCAAAACAAAAGAAATCAATGTGAACTATCACTATCACTTGTTGTGTTTATATGTGGTGAAGCCAAGACAGGGAGCAGAAGCCACTGTAGCTGTGGAGAACAAGCTAAAGAATTGGTGCTCCAGAGGCTTGTGTATTGTTTTGCGTCAACTGGCTGTGGTTTCTAAATTGTGACATGTTCTAGACATGTTGTCCTCCATGAAAAATGCAGTCACCCCTTGGCCAATCACTAACACCATGCATCAACCCTCCAAGTTTCATCATAAGTTTGAAAATTTGACTTTTACATATAGCACCCCAATCAGGCCAATTAGTGTGCTTTTTTAAATGCTAGAACACATTGCCAAAATGCATCATCCCTCCAAGGTTTAGCAAAATCACATCAGTATTGTCTGAGATGCCGCATTTGAATAAAAAAACAGTGTTTTGGTTGAACTCTCCCCGCTGTCTGTGATCCTGTGTTTCTCAAACCCTGTAGAAGTGTCACAACTGCACAGCCTGTCCTCACATACCTCTTTGGTAATGTAGCCGTCCTTATTAATGTCATAGAGGTTGAAGGCCCAGTTGAGCTTCTCAGTGACCGAGCCCCTCAGCAACACAGACAGGCCAATGACAAAATCCTCAAAACGGATTGAGCCATTTCTGTCGATGTCAAATGCATTGAATAGGAAATGAGCGTAGGTGGTTGCATCTGTTTCACAGTGGGTGGGGGAAAGAGAGACAAGGGACAAAAACACGAAAAACAAGAAAACAGGAGCCAGGGTCATATCGTTTCACAGCAGAGATTGAATACATTTTGCTTGCATGTAAGAGCAAGAGAGAGGGAGAGAGAAAGATAATGAGAGAGGAGAGATTGTTTCATCGTCTAACCTCCTTGGGGAAAGAACTGAGAATAGATGGACTTGAATGTCTCCTCATCAACCAACCCACTGGGACACTCCTGCCAGAGAGAGGAAGAGAGAGAGAAAGGGGTGTGTATTGGAATATTTCAGGCCTATATATGGCATACTAATGGCGGTAGAGCAATTAAGACCATCTCAATTCTCCATAAGATCGAGCAGCGCCCGGACGTACGTTCTTGAAGCCCCTATAGAGAGACTGCAGCTCCTTCTTGGTGAACTTGGTCTGAGCCTGCAGCTGGTCCAGCCCCTCCGGTTGGTGACGCACCGTCGACAGCTCCAAGTCACTGTCACTACTGTCTGTGGGAGAGAGAGAGAGAGAGGGATGGACAGAGAGAGAGAGAGGAAGAAAGAGAGAGAGAGAGAGTGGGAAAGAGAGAGAGAGAGAAAGACGCGGAGAAGGGAAGAGATCAAGAGAAAAAGAGGGAGGATGGGGTAGACATTGAGTGCGAGGATGCAGGCCAACATTCAGGGAGGGACGGGACCACACGTTTAAGAGGGAGGCATCGGTTACAGGAACGGGTGGGGGAAGGTGCGAGAACAAGAGAGTTAGCAAAAAACTATAGAAGAGCAAAAGGCAGACAAATGGGGGACTGAAAAAGAAGAGGAGGTACTTTCTTTATAGCGGGGTCGCTACCAAATAAGCATCGTTTAGGTTTATCTGTGTCCAAAAAGCCAGTTGTGAGGTCGAAAATTTGAGAAATTCAATCAACGGCACCTTTACTCACAAAGCAAATTACGAATGTAATTTGTGTCGCGGCAATGTTGGTTACTAGTTCACACACACTAAGAGAAAGCACTGCATGACTGGGAAAAAGGAAACATCATTCAAAAAGGAGGGAGTTCCTAGAAACCATAAGAAAGTCGGGTTTCTGCCGTTTCCATACTCACCATCTTTAGACAGAGAGAACAGAGGAGGAGGGGTGTTGATAAAAGACACCAAGATGGAGAAAGAGTGAAAGAGAGTAAATGGAGAAAAGTGGGAGAGCGATAGTAAGAGGAGGAAAAAAAAACAAAGAAAATAGTCAAGTCAGATTGGATACTGAGAGAGATATATGACGGCCACTGAGCGCTCCAGAGGAAAAGCGTCACGTTATATTCTCAAAAAACATCCAGCAGAGCAGTGAAATACAATATACAGACAGTTGGCTAACATAAACCAAAACCATAGTGAAGGGAGCTGACAGTGGGAGGCAGTCCGTCCTGAAGTCACACTGGATCGTTCCTCTCATGTTCATGAAAAACAATAAGACATACAATACAGTCCTGTACATGTTAGTGCTGGTGAGGGGGAGCCAGCAGGAGCCGAACTCTGACTGGACGACTCCACCAAAGCCAGAGAGGAATATTCCCATAGACTCAATGGGACATATGTAAAGTCAAATGTAGGTCTCCTTTATATCCCTTTTACATCATCCTTTTGTCATTCTTGCTCATCTCAGTTAGACTTTGCTGTTTAGATGAAGATGAACTTGTGTTGACATTACCATAGCCCCATAATGCCTCACATTTCCATAAACTCCAGGGTTACACGGTTTTTGTCTTTGCGACAAAATCCAAGCCAGACTTGTAACTTATGGAAGAAAAAAATCAGCATTTTCTCAAATTTTCTGAAATATATTCAAACACTAAGACTCATTTATATCATATCAAGTATGAATGCAATATAGTTTGAATTTGCGTTTTCATAATATCCTTTGAAATGATCGTAGAATGGAATCTTAATTAGTTAAGTAACTTTAACTTAGTTAAAGTAATAATATTATATTATTATATATATTATATATAATATTACTATATATTATATAGTAATATTTTTATGAATGAGGCCCATGGTACTTTCTCTCTCATCTTTCTTAGCACTTTCTCCCCTTCAGTCCATCACTCTCCACTTCTTTCTTTGTCTGGATCTATCCAGACCTGGGTGACACAATATTCGCAAGAGTGGAAGTAACTCATTACATTTACTCACATTACTGTAATTGTATTGTGGAGTATTTTTTTAAGTCAGCAATTTTATTTTTACTTAAGTATGTTTTTACCGAGGTATGGTACTTTTCATCTCTACTTTTCAAATCACATCCATTACAGAGTACAGATGTAGTTTCTCCAAAAGCAACAGAAACTGGACAATCGTAAATTGGCCAATTGTGGAGCTTTGTTTGTGCACTTTATTTTATAATTTACAATTTTTCAGTTAAAAGAATTGAGCTTGTCCTCTTTTAGAATTGCATGGGAAAGATCACATCTAACAATGTTCTCTTTTCTAAAAAGTAACTTTTACACATTACATTTTAAAGTACATTTTCAATTAGCTACTTTTTACTTTTACTTAAGTAGATTTTTACACCAATACTTGTACTTAAGTAAAATATCAGCAAAGTAACAGTACTTCTACTTGAGTAGGACATTCTAGTACTTGTTTCAACACCGAATATTTACAAGTGGGCTAAATAAAAACGAATACTTTCCTCTCTATCCTCTCCGCCCGATCTCTGCTTCCCTCCCCTCCCTCTCCCCCTCCATCACCCCCATCATCCATCTCTCTTTCTACCCCTCTACCCCTCCTCCAGCCCTCTTTCTACCCCTCTACCCTCCCTCCATCTCTCTCTACGCCTCTCCCCCTCCTCCATCTCCTCCATCTCTCTCTCTACCCCTCTACCCCCCCTCTATCTCTCTCTCTCCCCTGTCCCAGGTTGTCTCACCGGTCTCAGTGATGTCGATGAGGCCCAGCAGATGCATCAGTTTGAGGAACATGATCACCAGGCAGACGATGCCAACTGTCTGCAGTCCCTCCGTCTCCCACCTCACACTCATCCTCTTCTGCTATCTTTTTCCTTCACAGCCCTTTTCTCACCTTCGCTCCATACCGCTCCATGCTTCTAAATTGTCATGACCTATGTACTATTTATGTACTTTTCCCTCAGCCGTTCTCAGTCTCCAACTCTCTCTCTCTCTCTGCTCTTCTTCTCTATTCCTTCCCGTCACCGAAACACTGTCAGTCACCCGTCGCTCTCTTTCTGTCACAGTTTTCCTCTGTTTCTCTTACTCTATTTAGCTCCCTCACTCCGCCCTGTTTTAATAGACTATCTTTTTCTAAACTCTCTCCATCTCTAATGCATCTTGTCGGTCCTCATTCAGGATATTATCCACAACTAAAAGCAAGGTTTAATGGTCCGATTCCTTTATTAAGGTCAACTGGATTGTAAAAATACCTCCAAAACGACAAAAAAAAAAAAAAACGAAATCCAAAAAAATCTGGACCACAACTTTAATCCGAAAAAAATCCAATCAGAGGAAGAGCTGGCTTGCATACTGTCACATCACGCATGTAGGTTTTTGGTACAAGCAGACAGTTGGTTTGTCTGCATGATTCCTCCAATGAATGTTATTCCTCTAATTGGTGACACAACCAACACCAAACGATATCCAACATACTGTATATCTGTGGGTGAAACATGTCACAAAATTCTCCAAGAATGGCTGATGTTCTGCAACTCCCTCCTCTATTTCCTCCCTCTCCCTCACATCTTTAATTTTTGCTAATTAACCTGTGAACTCCTGAGAAACCAGAGAAATCCTGCATCTGTTACACCGAAATACTCATATAAAAGAGTCAGTGCCTCAGGGTACAGGAGAATACCAATGCTCTAAGTGATTACGGGTGACTGGGATTTTAATTTGTATTGTTGAAGGTGACACACACAGGAAATAATTCGCGTTTTAAGGAATCAGAGAGGGTGATGGCATAGGTCAACAGGTGTCCCAAATCCCATTTTCCCAGTCAGCTCCTCAATCCACTTTCTAATTGTTCTCTTGTCTCTCCTGGGATCCGTAACACAGATTTAATACTGCATTCACTCATCGGAGGCCCGGGAACTTTCACACAGTTACACCGTAATACAGGGAAACGGTGAGCGAAGGATCCCTCGGGCCCTGTGACACTTGTTCAAACCTCATTTCATTGTCTCAGCAGTAACATTTTGGAGCGATCTTTGTCCCCCCCTAGTGGAGAAAAAGGGGAACAACAGGAGGGAGACAGTGGTGTACAGTAACAGGACGTTTTCACCCCAAATGTCCTGAAATTGAGATTTACACTACGGAGACGTAAGTTGATCCTTTACACGGAAAAAGAAAAAAAAAGAAAAAAAGACAAAAACAGCATGCCACTGAGAAGCTTTGTGGAGGTAAATGGACCTGGATGTAGTGGCCTGTCTCAAAATACAAACATCTGCTTTGAAAGCTTAGTATGAGACACGGTCCAAGCCTCTTTTCAACTTTTGTAACTTTTCTTCTGCAGGTTCAGGAAATGGATAGATGGATGGATGGATGGATGGAGGTTCCTGTCTTCTTGAATGCTTGGGCAAATGGAATCTTTTGACTGCAAGTGTTCATTACAAGCAATCTGTCTGATAAATAATGTAAAAGCCATCAACTAAACATAGAAATGAGCAAGCAAATAACAAATGAACAAATTTCAAAACTCAAATCCCTTCCGTCTCTGTCTTTATTGGTGCTACACACAACTAAAATGTCCTGCACTGAGACTCAAATGTGGAGTAAATACTGGATATTGGTATCAGAAAGACTCAAAATAGGCCTCATGCAGCTCTAAAGACAAGGCTAACTCCAGCATGGGGAAATATTGATGTCATCCCAAAATAGGATGGACTCAGTTGGATTTAACCCAATATCGACACCAGAGAAGAGAGGACCAGAAACAACAATCAAAGGCCAGCAGTTTGGTTTTAGATCAGATCAGTTAGCTGGACTTCAAACACACAGAGGTGTGTACACACACATGCGCACACTACACACACACACACACACACACACACAAACGTACACACACAGTGTCCACGTTTTTTTTGTAAGCAACATCAATGGACATTTTGTTGAGTGCTGAGGATATAAATAATGTAGCAAATAAAGTACTTAACCTTGTTTGTCTGTTGATTAATGGAGAACATCTGATGTGCTGTTGATTGGAATGTATTTTTCTAAGTACGAGGGAGGGGGGGGGTTGTGTGTGTGTGTAAAGGAAACACTGCATGGAAAAAAAGGAAAGTGAAGCAGCAAAACCATAGTTACAAAGGCAGCTACACATGCGAATCATATTCAGTTGAATACCAAGTGCGTGTCAGCTTTACAAGGTCTAACATTCATCTCTTTTACATGTGACATTTTAAAGCAACATGAGGCAACTAACAGAGTTCCAACATGGCCAAACAGCTGGCACCCGGAGGGCAGGTGCATTAATCACAAAAACTGCAAAATTATATAATGTGGCAAGGGGAACAGTCTGAAATATCATGACAACATATGCCAAACACAGACAAGCTGCATTGGCAAACAATGATCACAAGTCGAAGCTTACCGACCAGGATCGACATACACTTAACAGACATTAAACACTAAACACTACAAAACTACCACAGAATTCAACACCTCTGTGACAGTCTCTGCAAAAACTGCGAGCTGTGAGCTTCACCAAGCTGGTATTTATGGCAGCGCTGTCATTTGGAAACTGCTTGTATCCAAGGCCAAGGCACAAATATGCATAACCTGGTGTGAGGAGCACAAACTCTGGACCCCTGAGCAATGGACACAGTAATATGGTCTGATGAATCGTCTTCCACCCTTTTCCCTACGTGCAGACAGGTTTACATTTGGAGAAAGCCAAAGGATGCCTTCAGCCCACAGTGTCTGTTGCCAACTGTTAAACATGCTGAAGATGAGGAGATGCAGAAGTAGATGAGAGAATGACATTGTAGGTAGTAAATTAGTCCCACTGGGAGATGATGAAGTGATGAAGTGGCAAGAATAAAGGAGGAAGATGGATAATGAGAGAAATGGGGGGGAGGAGGAATTTTCGGGGGCTACTGAGGGATGGCCAGTGTCCTTCAGGGTCCTGGAGGAGTACTCCAGGCTCCATATTTAGGCGGCCTCAGAGAAAGCCTGTTCGATACTGCATGTATAATTGATGTGAAGTAATGCTAAACCGGGGTGTAGGCCTTGCCTCTCTGAATCACCACAGTGGAAGAAGGGGAGGGGGGGGGGGGTTGTTTTTGGAGGAACTGAAGATTGGAGAGATTGAGAGGAGTGATAAATTATGAAAGGACATTACTGATGTTTTTGTTGAATTTATTACTTATGATGCCTGGCCATATGAGAAGCACTAATGCGCCGACTGGAGCCTTTCTGCTGTAATTGCTTGGCACACTGAGTACAGGGCACTCTGACTGGCTGGCCTTTGGCCTAAAACTCTAATCAAAGGGTAGAGCATCATTCAAAGAGCACTATCCGATGTCTCTTTTACAGTCCCAAAGTAAACACTCAAATGTACACATCTAAAGGCTCATCAAGGTTTTACAGTATATCTCTTAGTAGGCTAAACAAACATCCCGTAAAACTATCCACCTTTCAAAATGCCATACGCACAACTGCTACACTGCTGATATGATAAAACAAAAATAACGTTTACAAATACATTAATACATAATCATTAAAAAACTCTCCATTACCCAAAGCTGAGTTTCATTCCAAAACGAAGCATCCACCATTTGAAAAAAAGTGACACCTACTTTCAAAATAAAATAAAAAATAAAATAAAATAAAATAATGATAATGATAATTATCATCATTATAATGATAATAATTATTCAGTTCAATAGATAAACAGTAAAGTAATAAGTCATCATAGCTCCAGCCATGCCAGTACTAGCAGCACACAGCAGGTACCTGTTAGCCAGGAGAGGGGGCCCAGGTGGGCCCTTACCTTCAAATGAAGACATGGGCTCCAGGATGCCAAACTGCTTGAGAACCGCCATGAAAAGGATGATGACCACGCCAATGGCAAACAGCTCCATGCCCTGGATCCCCATGGCTAGGACAGGGGAGCCCACTGAGGACCAAGCCCGCACACAAAGGCCTGGCCCTGGGGAGAGCCAAACGGAAGCGTGGGCCGGCCCGAGTCAGGCCGGGCTAGGCTACTCAACAACAAGTGTTCTCAACAGAAGTGAGCCGTGGTGACAGGTAGCTAATCAATCAGTCTGGGTGGTGGGAGACCGCATGGGTTTGTATCCAGACCCAGGCCGCTGAGACAGCATGAGAACAAGGCCAGCGAGCAGGATGATGGTTGCTTTAATGTCAACAGTGATGATGAAATGGAAAATATGTGGAAGCCGACATATATGGACAACCTCCCTCTCTAAACCCTGAGGGAAAATGGGGGTTGTGTCAGGGGCCATTTATTATAGTGCATTAAAGGAGACGTTTAGAGTCGCTTTCCAGACTTTCCTGCTGCACTTATTCTCAGGGGTTCTGACTGGCAAAGACACTGATTACTGTTCACCCTGTCAATCCACACAGCAACCATCAGTCTTCACGTTATCATTTGTACTCGCACAAATGATACTAAATTACATTTTGATCCTAGATGAAAATGTCTTTAGGAAAAAGCAAGAATTCCTGGGATGCCTTGGTATCCATGTAATTTTTCATGATAAGCAAGTTGGTCCCAGCTTTTCCCGATAAGGGGGAGAAAGGCCAGTGGAATAAAACTGACTTGCTGAAATACAGAACATTAGGGGACGGGAAATTAAATGCCCAAGTCTTCTCATCTTCCATGCAATAAAACAGCAAAACAACATCATTAATTATAAATAAATAACCCCATTATATGTGACAACCACATGAGCAATTTGTGAAACCTCAGCTCTGGAACAAAAACATCAGTACTCTACGTCTGCAATGTACAATACCAGCCAAATACAATCCGACTTTCTAGATGAGATAATCTGTAAAACAGACCTGCCTGTAAAACAAACTATCAATCAATATAAAATAAGCAGGATTCAATATGCTGTGCAAAAACTGTGTGGAAGGAGGCTGTTTACAGTCCAAACAATCAACACACTACAATCAATAGATCAATCATTTACTTGTGGGAGTTTCAACTCCCAAACTGCTTCAGTGCTATTTTTAAACCAACCAAACATCCATTTTCATGTTTTGTTCCTCTTGCCGTATCCTCAGGTCCATCAAAGCACCTTTCGGGATAGATTTAATTTGACCGTGAACAGTTCAATTTAGGCTCGGTGTTGCTTGACTCAGCTCAGTCCCGTCTGATCCGGTCCAATTCAGCGCTCGCCCAAATCCAGGTCCAGATATGGAAGAGTATGGCCCTCGAGCGGAGGCAGTTGGAGCAGCGTCCTGGGAGGGAAATCCTGAGAAACTGAGTGGAGCTCTGGGGAATGAAGCCTCCCCCAGCGACTACCTCCTCCACACATACTTTTCCATCACTCCCCTTTCTGTGCTCGTGCTCTCCTCCCTGAATTTATCTGTTGCTGCTTCTCCTCTGAACTTTTTCTCCCTTCCCTCACTTCCTCATCGCCCGCTCCGGCCGAGTGACCGACTTGAGACTGAAGTGACAGCGGTCAATCCGGGGACTTGGCCTGTCCGTCCAACTTCCTATCCTTCTGGTTCGCCCATCCTCTCCTTCTTCTGGTCTCTCCCGGGTCCGCTGCACTCCTCCTCTTCTCCCTCCGTCCTTCTGATTCGCTTTTGCGTCCAGATCCTACCGCCTCCTCCCTCCATCTCCACTGTCATTCCATCACTTTGGCCAACCGCAGACTTTCTCTCTCCACTCGTCTCTCTCTCTCTCACTCTCTCTCGCTTTCCTTCTCCATACCGTCTCTCCTCTCTCTACCACATACCTATCTTGTTCTCTTCTTCTCTTCTTCTTCTTCTTCTTCTCCCCAGCCATTAGGGCTTGCGGACTAGGGGTGAAGTCACATTACCCGACTTAGGCAGAGAGTGGGGGAAGATAAGGGGATCAAAACACACACACACACACACACATGCACACTCTCACACACACTCGCACACAGAGATCAAATAACAGGGACTCCCCAGTCCCACTTCACCTCCCCCTCAATCCCTCTCCTTTCATCTCTTTTTCCTTTTCTCTGTGAGCTGCAGACAGTTCAGGAGTGAAACAGAACACTAAATATTATTGAAGGCCTTTTGATAATGTCTCAAAATCCTTATGACTCCTGCAATGTGCGCCATAGATTGTCATAGAGAACTTCAGAAAAGGATGATTTGGTGGTTTGGAGGTGAATGCATGTGTGTGCATGTGTGAGCATGAGTGTGTAAATATGTGTGTGTGTGTTTATATGTGTACATGTATGAATTTGAGCGTGCATGTGTGTGTGTGTGTGTGTGCATGTGTGTGTGCTTAGTAAGTAAAGAGAGGATAAATGATGAGTGTGCACTTGCTAATGCATCAAGATAAAATAGATGGGAGTGGATACAGGTGTGTGTGTGTGTGTGTGTGTGTGTGTGTGTGTGTGTGTGTGTGTGTTCGTGCATTGACTTGGTTGGAGATAGGAGACAGAGATGGGAGGCCAGAGTAAGAGAGATCAATAGCTCTGTGGTGTGATGGTAAGTTTCCTCTTTCTCCATTGGCTATTATTACTTTGCTATTAAAAATCCAAATCAACCATCAAGTCACAAATCTATTTTAGTTCTACACAGAGTTACAGTCTGTACTCTGTTACTATTCCTCAACAAGTGCGACTCTACAGTATCTATCATTACGGCAAGTGCAGATGATTTAACTTGAAAGTCAAATTTAGATTTCGGCAACCTATTTCTGGAGGAGAGTGGATCAGGTGGCATGCATTCACACACAATGTGCATGTGTGTGTGCATGCACTTGTGCATGTTTGTGCACGTGTGTTTGTCTGTGTATTTTATGCATGCTGATGTTTGAGTGTGTGTGTATGTGCGTGTGTGTGCATGTGTGTTTGTGTCTGAGTCTATTTTTGTGCATTGTGTCTGTCTGCAGTGTGTCTGCAGTGGTGGAAAAAGTACTAGAATGTGTTACTCAAGTAGAAGTATTACTTAGCTGATATTTTACTTCAGTAGAAGTAAAAGTACTGGTGTAAAAATCTACTTAAGTAAAAGTAAAAAGTAAAACTTAGTAAAAGTTACTGACTTACTTTTCAGAAAAGAGAACATTGTTACATGTGATCTTTTCCATGCAATTCTAAAAGGACGAGAGCACAGAGTTCAAACTTGATTCTTTTAAATGGAAAAATCAAAATAAAGCACACAAAGTAAAGCCAGGTTACTCCTCTCTTCTCTGCTGACTGACCATTCAATTTAAGTTGGTCCAGTTACTGTTGCTGATGGAGAGTCTACAAAATCTGGGCTCTGTAATGGATGTGATTTAAAATGTAGTGAAGTACAATACTTCAGTAAAAATGCACAAAAAGTAAATCTACTGACTTTAAAAATACGTACACAAAAAAGCTACTCAATTACAGTAACTTAGTTACTTCCACCCTTGTGTGTGTGTGTTTGTGTCTGTTTGTGTGTGTGTTTGTGTGTGTGTGTTTGTGTGTGTGTGTGTAGGTGTGTGTGTGTGTGTGTGCTGTTTCCTCTGGGCAGGCCATTAAGAGACTAACAGGTTTTTAAAAGGTGGGCTTGGGGCTGCCTGCTGACACAACACTCTGGTAAATAGGGAGAGAGGATCGAGACTGTTTCCTCTCTGTGAGACACATCAGCGTCAGAGCAGAGCAGAGATCGCCTCGCCTCAGTCTTCACTACAGTCTTCAGTACACAGAGAAGCCGACACGGTGAGATGTGATTTAAACCTCTTGAATTTAAAGGTATTTGCAAAATACCTGGGACATTATACCCTGCTTATCAAAGTGCTGCTGTAACACTCTGAAAGTAATAATCTGAGACATTTTCACATGAATAAATGTCTTGCTACTCTGTATCACTGACACAGTAGTGATTCAGCCTATACCCAGTTAATGAAAGTTTTCATTTTCCGCAGCAACCGCAGCAACAGCCGTTTGTTTGGAACAAATAGAAGAACTGGGTAGTTAGCATGAGCAGAGATAGCCAGCGTGCCTAAACAGACAAAGAAAAGAGCGCCACCTAGAGAAACTCAAACCTCATCAACAGAAAACTCAAGGAAAAAGACTGTTTGATTGCCAAGTGATCTCTGGGAAGTGCAGTGCAAAAACACCAGAAAATGTTGGAAAAATCCAAAACATGAGGATCTAGTAAATTACTACTATTAACTATAGAAAGTGAGAGTGTGCGAGTGAGTAAATGAGGGACTGACTGACTGACTGACTGACTGACTGACTGACTGACTGAGAGAGTGTTTGATCATGTGCGCAGACAAGTAAGTGAATGAGCTAAGAAGCAAACAAAGCAGAGGTAAAACCTGTGCCTACCTGAGCGGTGGTATCTGGCGGCACTGTGGCCACAGTGGGACAGGCAGCTGGGACGAGAGAGGCGTCTCCTGGCCTCCACAGACAGAGCAGCCATCACAGCTCCCATAATGCAGCTGAGATACCGCAACAGGGCCAAAACCACTAATGAACTGCTCTGAGATGCTCTGGATACGGCTGGAGATACTAGATTATACCCAGAGACTCCAACAAGACAAGATCTGAACTTTAAAAGACCAAATTTTAACTCACAGAGGCCTGCAGTGACAGACTGCTAAAAAGGTTGAGCGACTAAATCTGATAACTGGTGCTAGAAATCACAGATCAGCCTGAAACAAGGGAAAAGAGCAAAGCACAAAGGTCTGTCTCTCACATCCCGATAGAGGCAACTGACTGGCACTGTGGAAAAGGTTTTGCGCTGTGTGTGTGTGTGTGTGTGTGTGTGTGTGTGTGTGGTGTACATCCGCATGCATGTGTATTTGTCAGAGACCACATTTGAAAATCTGTTTGAGTTTGTGACACTGAGTCAGGGAGAGAGAGAGAGCGAGAGAAGTGGGGGGGGGGATCAAACACTACTGCAAAGAGCTGCTGACCTTTCACATCACACACACATCACACACCTCCACATTCCTCTTTTTCTGCCTCTGTCCCATTCTCTTCCTCTCTCTCTATCCCTCACCCCATAGAAGCGTTTCTGACTCCCATACTATTTCTCACTCTCTCTAATAGACTCTTTCTCACGCAAATTCTTACACCCATGTGTTAACGGAAACACGAGCAACACTCCATCATCTCATTATAGACAATCACAGTGCGCTGAAATCATCAAAATCAGTGGCAGTCAGAGTCAGAAATGAATGGGGCTCAGGCCAAAAATAGCCTTAAAAATTCATAAATGCCTGTGAAATTAAAAATGAGTAGGCAAAAAATGCCCTGATAATTAGAGTACCATTCTTTGCATTTCTCCCTACTCTATTTTTTTTTATTGAGGCGTCAAATATTGATGCATGCATGCAGCCACTGTCCCCCATGGGCCACAGTAGGTGGCGTTATTGATAAGAACACAGTATGCAGCCTGAAGCAGTCGAAAATGTTGGCACCACGCAGCCAGCAGCAGAAGAAAAGACACAGACCACTGTGTCAACAAAAAAATAATATAACCAATATTGTAAAAAGACTGATTGTTTATTTGCCAAAATACAATGCAAATGTATTATTTCATAGTTCAACAAAATTGCCCCCAAAAAACAACCAAAATGTCCCTAAAATCAGACCAAAAGCCCTCTGTAATAAAAGTTAATTTCTTACCCTGGTGGTAGCATAGATCAAATTGGTGCCAGTAACGATATAAAGGAAACAGCTGAGATATATCCCATAACTTAGGGATATAAACCATAATGAAGGCAGGTGGGCAGCATTTAGCTGGTATGGTTTAGCCCATTAGAGGATAATAAATGCCAGTCAGAGCGATCTGCTTCATCTATGGTGAAACATTTCTATTCTGATGAGAGTGGTTTCTACCAGGATGGCAATTACTGCCATCCACAGGAGACAGAGTGGACAGACAGACAGGTCTGATGAGCATGAGAACGATGTAAACCACATGTTGTGGTCTTATGCCACGTTCATGTTATCATGTCAGCAGAAGAACAGAATGACATTTTGTTGCAACAACTTGAAAGCATTCATGTGTTTAATTCATTGGCCTACATCCAAAATATTTTTTATTTATGAATTTAAAATCAACAATCAGTGTTCTGCAGCAGATACTGCTCGCTTTTCATAAGTAGGGTTGATTGTATTTGTGTGAATATAACGCTTGTGTTGACACACATGTTGCAATTTGTGACACCAAGTGGGAGATATCAGAGCCTTCCCACACATATCCTACTTGTAATCACCAGTAGGAGGGTGACGTGAACAGTTTTTACCAGTCAGCAGCTCATATTTATGGTAAATCCGGTATGACGTGAATGCATCATTAATCCCCGGAACTGAACACTTTTAGGAGATTCTGGAGTAGTGCCTGAGAGTGTTTTCCAGGCAAAACAACACATGATGGAATTACTAATGGAGGAATGGGGTTGCGTCTCCTCTCTGGTTTCAGGAAATCGTAGAATCCGAGCCAAGGTGCATGGAGTTTGCTCTAATTACTTGGCGTGGGCCCAAAGCCATATTAAGATCTTGGTGTTTCTTTTATTGTGACTGTGACTTGCACATTGCAAACATACAGATGCTCTAGTTCCCTCTAGAGTGACATAATACACCTCTTCCCCAATAGCCATGTGATATCTCCTCCGTCCAGCAGAGGACACTGGGCACCACGCAATGCACAGCGAAGGAGTGTAATGGCCTAACATTCATTCACTAACGCAATCACAGAGCAAAGAAAAGGAAATGAAACATGAGAGAATGGATCACATTTTTCTGACTGTTCCAAGATCGTCTATAGGCTTACTCAGCTGCAAACCAATAGGTGGACACTGGGTGGTTTGTCACATCATCAGTTTCTGCCTTTCACAGTGATTGATTGGAAACAACCAATGCATGGATACAGCAAGCCACAAAGATATTTAATATGAAATGAACACCGCGATGTCTCATATACAGTCAGCGAGGAACAAGAGCCGTTTTTTTCTCCATACAGCTCCACCATTAAATCATGCATAAAGGTGAAAATGTGCAGCAGAAGAGCACTGCATCTTCCCCCCAAAACCCCCACGCAAACCTAAAACAGATGCCAAGTTTGCATAATAGAGCAAGCAGTGAGCCTCCAGGACTCTGAATACAGCGCTGATTATACCATCCGTGTTTTGGTGATGTCTTTTTAATGCTTGCATCTTCCCTAACAACCTGCCCCAGGGACCGCAGATGAAAACTTTTCATTGAGTTGTGCTACGTTATTGCGAGCGTTGATGTGCGCTGCCCTCTCCAGCCCTTACCCTCCCCAAAAAGTGATGTAAGACAAACAGTAACTGAGACATTCAAATTTGTTGTACGGCCTCTCCCCAAAAAACTTTCCGAAAGAGCTGCAGAATTATTCCGCAGAGCGTCAGGGGAGAGACGGCGGCTCTTTCATGTTTCTCCCACTCCTCTCTCCGTCTCGGCCTCCCTGCCTCCCCCTCTTCAACTACTTAATCTATTCCAATTAAGACCAAGCCCAGTCTCACTTCTACAGGAGATAATCCCCTATTCATAAAGCCACCTCAGCCTGGCAGGTTCAAAGCCAGCCTTAGCCACGCAATTAAAACAGGGTCTTCTTAATCAAAGCTTGTGTTTTTCCCTCTCCCTCTCCCTCTGCCCTGGTTGTTGCTTTATTTCATTCCAGTCTCTTTACCCCCCCCCCCCACACACACACACACACACACACACACACACACACACAAAGGGCTAGACATAACATACAGTTCAAAAAACACCAGTGATCTATTTTCATAATTCATCGCTCATCCCAATCGCCTAAAACTCCAATTCTTCCAAAAAAACAAATATCTCCCCCCTTTCTCTCCCTCCCTTCTCCCTGCCTCTGTGGGTTTTTCACTGAAGGCAGAATTAGGTTTAGGTAATGGATCAGTGGAGACCTGAACCCCTACCTGAACAACACTCAATTATGGGGGTTCAGATTGGGAACTGTCAGAGGAGTGAAGACGGTGAAGACTGGCTAAGCGAAGCAGGAGGCAAAAGAGGGCCATTTTTCCCCCAGAGAAAAACATTCATCATCAAGTCAGCATCTTCCCTCTTCTGTCTCCTCTCTAAAGAGGACAGGTAAACTGCACTCTAACGCGTCCTCACCTGTCTGGTAAACAAGACGGAGGAGAATCTGGGACAGAGGCAAAAGTGCAAGAGATACCAGACAGAATGGGACTGATGATCAGCGGTACAAAAAGAGGAGAGAGGAGAGAAGAATGAGTGAGGAAAAAGAGGAAAGAGGAAACAGGAAAGAGGGGAAGGAAAGAGAGGGACGCTGAATGCTGATTCAGCCAGCAGTGGCTTGATGAATGGATGTATTCATTAGATAGAAGGACAGAGGGAGAGGATAGGGGTATAGACTTACATCTAATCAATGTTGAACGGAAGGACACACCGACTAACTCAAGAAGGACAGACTGGTAAAAAGATGAACAGAAAGGTAATCGAGAAAAACAGAAAGAGAGAGCCTTAATTTAGAGGAAAAGGTGCCACTGCTCGGCGTGAACTCGGATATAAAACCCAATAAAACCTGAATTCAAATGACACTCAGGAGAGACTCCCTCAAGTAGAGAACCAAGAGAAAGAAAGAAACAGACAACGAGGTAAATTCAATCACGGCTATTTAACTTTTGCTTCAAGACGCAGAAGCAATCAAACGGCGGCAGAGGAAAAGTAGCGTCGGAAAGTACCTTGAACTAGAGTCCCAGTGATGAAGCCAAAGAAGCACCGCAGCAGGTTCGAGATCTCCTTCTCACACTGCACAGTGCACGCAGCCATCCTCTCCCCCATGACCAGGCAACCAGCACAAGGAGATATGGGGGTTGAACAAGTTAAATCCCAGCTAAAAAAAATGAAATAAATAAATAACACAAATCTGGGTCCTCGGCGAGAAAAAGAGGAGGCGAGGTGGCTTAACAGTCTAGACCCAAAAAAGTATTCAAAAGAGGAGATGAAGGGATGGAGATAAAAGGAGAGAGAAAGTCTGTGTTCAGTCAAAAAGTTAAAGAGATTTTAGAGCACACGCTAAAAAAAAAAACTTGCTGAACATAAAACTAAGTAAAAAAGAAGTCTGCTCCGGTTAAACTTTTAGGTTTGGCTGCTTCTTGTTGTCCAGAGGATGTTCCTTGGTCCGGTGTCGTCTGCCTCGTTTTACTTTAGTTAATGCTGCTTTCTAAACTGGTGTCCCAGTTTGCTTACAGGTGATGTTTCCCTCAGCCTCCTCCTCCTCCCCTCTCCCTTATCTCTCTCTCTCTCTCTCTCTCTCTCTCTCTTTCCGCTCGTCGTCTCAAAGGAGGCGAATTTGAATCGCACAATGTTGGGTCCCTCCTAAAGCTCCGGTCGCTGCCGTTTCGTGTAACAGTCCCCAACAAAAACCACAACACACAACACCGTGACACACTGACACTCCTCCTGTTTCAGCCCTGGGTTAGGCCACGCCGCTGCATGGCCACCGGGACACACAAGCCCTCCGATGCCTGCCTCCGAGGTGGCAAGTAAGTGGTAGTAAGATTTGTCAGTTCATGTAGAGACTGGTCCTCCCACTCAATTTCTACTACTCTTCTTCCTTCCCTCCCTTCTTTGTCTCCCTTCCATCTCTGATCTGTCTCATATTACACTTTTCATATTACAGTCATTCATATCGCCCCTTTTCATCTCTCCATTTCCCCATATATGGCCTCATTCTAAGCCTCCCTCTCCCCTTTTCTTTTCTTCCACGGCTCAGGGTTACTTTTAATTTAGAGATTAAACTTTGCGCTCGCTGTAATTTCTCACTGTGAACCGGCAAACTTCAAATCGCTTATCTAGAACAAGGATTCTACAGCATAAGAGTGGAGCCGCTTGACAGCTTCTACACTTCTGGGTTAAACGGGAAATCATTATGTAAATCATTCTCGTTTTACGTTATCCAACCCGACGGTTTAATTTTCCTCTATCACATCTTAAATGCGATACTGCAGGTCAGACTACCAATATGTCCATGTGTGGCCTGACCTGCAAGCACAGCATTTTCATTCTCAGTGCCTTCCTCCTTTATCGACACCAGCATCCTCTCTGTGTCCACCCATCTTGTTTCCCACAAACCCTCTGCTGTATTGTGCTCAATGTCCAGCAGTCTGTCAAGCTGGCCAGTGACCCTGCGCACCTCCCACCTCTCTCCCCTCCTGTCTGGTTCAAACCGTCTGTCTCAGCCTTTCCAAGTCTAACTAAACCACAGCAGTTGCTCCAACACCAGCACCCCACCTCCCTCTGATACATATCTCCATCTCTACTCGGCTATTTTTAGCTGCTGGCCATTAGCTAGGTGAGGGCTTGCCCACCAACAATGCTCAATCTCTTTCTTCCCTCTGCACTGCTGCAATGAAACAGAACACATCACACTGGTGCTTCTCTCTCTCTCTGCGTCTCTTATGCTGTTGTTTCACTTATGCTCATGTTTCAGCCACACAAAGAGCACTTCCCATGATTTTGCAACCAAGGACAAAATGTATAGGATAAGAGCTGAATCTGACTCCTTTGTGTGTGTGTGTGTGTGTGTGTGTGTGTGTGTGTGTGTGAGTGTTGGAACAGAGAAGAGCATTCCATCCCCTCTAATTGAGACCCTGTAGATTTGCCCTATATTCCCAAATGTGAATCATGTATTGAGTATGGCAGTGGCGTAATTGTGTCTAAAACATTGGAGGGGCGACCAACTGAAGGTCGGGGGGCTGGGGGCCCTCTCCAGGGGGGTCTGGGGGCCCTCTACATGACGTTTAATTCGCGCATCCAAGCTGCTTATAAGGATTGCGCAATTGGGAAAGACAATCAGAAAGAGAGGAGAGAGTGAGACGGCCGCAGAAAAAGGAGACGTACAGGGAATTCTTCACACAAATATTGCAATTATTTCCTATCAGACATTGTTGGACAAAATTGACTACTTGGACAGCTTAACTCTATTCATATACATTTATTATTTTTTATTTATTTTCTGAACTCAGCCACACAATTTCTCTAATTTCTCTGTGTTGCTCGCCGCTTTCATCCCGGTGCAGCTGGACCGGCTGGAGGCTTGGCGGCGTGTTCATGCTTCAAGGCTGTTAGACAACATTTAGGCCTATATCACACACACACACACACACACACACACACACACACCCCTAAGAAGCATGTGACCCCCAATTGCACATACATTTTGACTTATTTTACATACATTTGTCTTGAAAAGTTTGACTTGTAAATGCATGCATCTACAAGCCTACTCCAAATAGAAAGAAAGTTCTATGTAATAGGCTAAATATCATTTCAAATAATCCAAACTCATTTTTGGCATTCAATTGGCAGCTTGGCCCGCTGTTTCTCCTCCACCAATCAGAACACGGCTTTGCTTCGCCATTCTAACCGATTATGACATCATTGAATGGAGCTGGACTCTGCTCTACCAATCAGAGTCTCAGCTGCACTGATGACATCACAATCAGAATTCTGACGTGTTTGTTCGCAGCAGCTCAGGGCATAAAAACCCCTGCTGGAGGTCTTGAGCTTCATACCTTAGCTGTGTGCTAAGGTATGAACTCCCCTGGGTGCTGGTACAGCTGTTGCTTGGATCATGGCAAGAGCCTCTCTTTGGGAACTTTTTTACACGGTCCTCATTTCAGACCAGTAATTATTATTAACTATTGGGCGCTTGATGGGCGTGTTTGGAAACTTTCTCTTAGTTAATAGTTCACGATCACGATGAATGATCGCAATCCTGTCAAAACCGAGAGATGGAGCAGGAGCAACAGATTGGTGGTGTCTCTCGCGTCTCTCGTGCCGGCTTTTTTTGAAGTTTTTAGTTTTTTTCCTAGTTAATTTTGATAGTTTGGACCAGGTGGCGTGGCGGCTAGTGAACACGGTTCGTTGAAGAGCTGGTGGTTGGTACGAAGAGGCGCGGTTTGCGTCCCACTGAAGGCAACCTGCCAGCCGCTCCAAAGGTGTGGTCTGGCGGTTAGCAATGGCGGTTCGTTGAAGGGCTGGTGGTTGGTACGAAGAGACGTGGTTCACCTCCCGCTGAAGCAAGCCTGCCAGCCAGTCCAAACGGTGGTCTGGCGGTCGCGGTTGAGGCGCTATCTTACCTTATCTTATAGGGTTCTAGGCCCTTGTCTAAGTCCACAGTAAGAGCTTTACCAGGGTAAAGGGGGTGGGTGCTGCCGCTGCTGCTCCTGCTGCTGCAGCAGTACCGTTAAGCCAGGTGGTCGTAGTCAGTAGTGGCAAGCAACAACACTGCTGCTGCTGCTGCTGCTACTACTACAGCTGCTGCAGCAGTACAGGCCTAGTAGTGGTAGTTCCAGTAGTTCTCATTACAGATATCTGAAATATTTTAAAGTAGCATTCACTATTGAAACCACATGTTTCACCAAGCGTGCCAATGACATCCCAACCTCATCCCAAACTGGACTCTGCCCTGTGTTTGATACCTCTAGCATTTTGACTAGTCATAATGTAATGAGAGATATCGTAAATTAGCATTTAAGATATCTCTCATTACATTATGACCAACCGAAATGCTAATTTAAGATATCTTTTATTACATTATGACTAGTCAAAATGCTAGAGGTATCAAACACAGGGCAGAGTCCAGTTTGGGATGAGGTTGGGATGTCATTGGCACGCTTGGTGAAACATGTGGTTTCAATAGTGAATGTCCCGTATCACAAACAAACTGAAGGAATGATGATGTGGCGTATGAATTTGGCCGAGCGCCAGGATACTTCGTTTAGATGGTGAACGATTCAAGGCTTATTTCAGGCTTTCAGGCTATAAACGTTGAGATATTTTTATCTCAGGATGCCATGGTCGCGCCTGAAAGAAAAGACGCTTTGCAGTGCGTGGGCACCGCGACCGCGCCACTCTCGCTTCTCAGCGCGTGTGCAGCACGCCCACATTGAAAATAATGGATTTGCGTGTGCAAAAGACGCTGCACCGTCAATTTTGCCAATTTTGCCTACTTTGAACATTGGGGGGGACACGTCCCCCCGTCCCCTCCACCGATTACGCCTATGGAGTATGGACACTGGAGGGAAATCTTCTCAGGATGAGTGAGCGCTCTGTCGAGAGAAAGCTGGACTCACGAACGATGGCTGAACCCGCTGCGAAAAGATTTTTTTTAACCATCTCCATCCTTTCCAGCTTCTGAGTTAAATACATTTAGTCCGAAGTTTAGTGCGAAGTTTAGTGTGAAGTTTACCGATGTCACGTTACTTGATTTCTGGGGTAACGAAGTCCTTCAAACTTCAATAATTCAAACTGTTATCTCTCGTTGCTACCTGGGGCCGCTGAAATGCGAAGTTTCCCTGTGCAGCTTTTTAGATAGTACCAGTGCTCACTGAAGTGCTGCTCCTGGAGCGCTAGGGAGGAGGAAGAGGAGAGGGGATACCTACCTAATCCAGTATGTATGTGTGTGTGTGAGAAGTGTGATTGTGTGATTAGCCACAAGGGCAGGCCTTATAGGATCAGGTCTAGCTCTCACATTTCACTGACCTGCAAGAGTACCATTACATGGGATACATCGGGTCACAATCCCAAACATCTTCTTAATGAGGGCAGGTTTGATTAAACTACAGCTATATTTCAGTAACTAACACCTCTGAGAGTTTAGCAGACAGTGAAGGCTTACATTTACAAATTTCCTGTTCCATAAATACCAAAACACTTCTTCCTTTCCATCAGACAATGGACTATTGTGCACGATCACAGCTACACCACTGGGTGGAGCAGTAAGACTTAATCTGCCAGCGTACCTGGACTTCAAACCCAGTCAGGGAGATATGGGACCAAATTCAGAACAGACCAAGGGAAGTCTTTAGTTTACCTCCCCAGACTCTGTGTGTGTGTGTGTGTGTGTGTGTGTCTGTGTCTGTGTGTCTGTGTGTGTATGTGTATTTATGAGAGGGAGGGACAGCGAAAAAAGAAGCAGAGAGAGGAAGGGGTGTGTATCAGAACATTTCAGGTCTATATACAGCATGCTAATGGTAGAGCGAGGGCGAGAGAAAAGTAATAAATGAGCGGATAGGCCTAAATGATCTCCAGGTGCTTGACCCCGAGGTGAACCGGCCAACAGAATGAATCAGTTGTGCCCACAGGGACCGGAGGCCAGGAGAGGTCCTGCACGTCGATTCACCAATCAATTCAAATGTTGTTAGTCACACTTTCACCGCACAGTGAGCCTCATCTTCTTTCACACACAGATGCACATCAGACACACTTGAGATTCGGTTTTAACCTCTCACCTTTGTCCTGCGGCTGCGTGCTGGCGATGATCCATTTGACCAGGCAGCACTTCATGAGGGCTTTCCGAGAGAACCGCGGCTTCTGCCACTTCCCAGACTCCTTCACTCGGCCCGGCCCGGGCTCAACGCCGTTGGCATCGCCCAACAGGCTGCCATCTACCACCTTACCATCCTCCTGGAGGGAGAGAGAGAGAGAGAGAGAGAGAGAGAGAGAGAGAGGGAGAGAAAGAGAGAGAAAGTTCAGAGAAATAAGCCCATTTGGGAATGAACAAACCGGGCTGAGATCTTTAAATTGAGTCGGCTGTTCTGCATTTGCCCGCAAAATATGTTTGGCATATGATCTGTAAGAATATCATAAATGTTTTGAAAGGGTTCAAAAAGAGTTAAGAAGGAATTCAGTGGTGTTTAATTTGATTTTTGGGCAGCATGTGTCTAAATCCACTGTCTGCAAATCTACTGACTGTCTGACTTCCTAAACTGAGATTTGTATTAAGTCCATTAATCCATCAGAGCCCATGGTTATGTGACCAGGCAGCTCACTACAGCGATACCTCATCATATAGTAGCAGTGGCACACTTTCTTAATAAGAATGGATCACAATAATTTGGTTCCTAATAGCTCCCAAAAATCCAATGAATGTAGGAATGTATTAATTCCAAATGAATGAGAGAGAGTCCTCTTTTAGTTATTCAAGTATAAAAATGTAGAGTAGAGAAACAGGGGTGATGACACAATGATGAAAAAGTATGTGTGTGTATGTGTACTTCTGTGTCTGTGCCTGTGTGTCTGTTTGTTCACATGAATATATTTTGGTTTCTTGACTGAATGTGGAAAAATGTATTCTCACTTTGAGATCTGTTACCAAAATAACGCTGGAGGTGATTTCCTGTTAATTTACAAATCTGTGATGGACAGTAAGGTGCTTGTCTAAGCCTGAAACAGGCACCCCAAGGACACAGATGATGACAACTGCTTTCTAAGGAATCAGGGTGCAGCTGTAGTTACATTAGTATTATTGAGTTGAGTATTGCCATATCCCCAATTAATTACCTTAATGTGTACAAGCCTGTTCATGCATTTTTTATATTCAGCTCCTATTCATCATCATGATTCTAACCATTCATGACCATTCCTCTTCAAATCATTCCTATTCAAAGTTCAACCTTTTTCATCTATCAGCAGAGATAAAGTTGATATCAAATTCATGCTTTTATATATTTTTCATTTCTAACTTTGGTAGAGTTTGAGTTTCTTTAACGGCTAACATTGATTTGATCCGACAAAGTGATCTGATTTGCCAAGAATGTCTTTTCTTAAATTCTCAAGAACCTCCATTGAGCGGCTCCTGCTGCGCGCGTGCACATGCAAAACACACACACACACACACACACATACACACACACACAAACACACAGACGCACAGACACACACACACACACAGAGACACACACAGACACACATATGTGTATACTAGAGCAAGTGTGGGGAGGAAGATGAAAGAGGCGAACACAGAACAAACAGAAGCTCTGTTTACTCTGTGGGGAGGAGAGAAAAGCAAAGGATGACAGAGAGAGAGAGAAAAAAGGAGTGAGAGAGAGGGAGAGAGAGAGAGTGAGAGAGAGAGAGAGAGAGAGAGAGAGAGGGAGAGAGAGTACACACAGAGGATTTTAAACGGCTGTGTGATCCCAAGGGAGTCTGACCATGCAAATCCCTCCCTTTAGTGAGAAAGCGATAGAGAACCAGAAAGGGAGAGAGAGGTATAGAGAGAAATAAAAAGAGAGAGAGAGCAAGAGAGTGAGAGAGAGAGAGAGAGAGAGAGAGAGAGAGAGAGAGAGAGGAAGTGGCGAGGAGAACAAGGTCTGCTCGTGTTCTTGGAAGAACTGAAGGCAATTAGCATAATGAATCCTGGCCTATCTGAGAAGAAGAGCAAAGGACGGCCAGAGGACAGAGGGCTGGAGGTTGGAGGGTGGAGGGGGAGATGTAGATATGAAAGCACTTTGCTAGGGAATAGGCTGCATTTGTAAGGCTATTTCTGTGCATCTTCCACATGAAGAGAAGGAGGAAAAGAGCAAAGGATGAGAGGGAAAGAAGGAGGGAAAGAGAGAGAGAAGGAAGGAGGCAGGAAAGGCTACTGGGAGAGAAATGTACACAGAGGGGTTTGAGCATTTGCATAGGAGCACACACACACACACACACACACACACACTTACACTTACACACACACACACACACACGCACACACACTTACACAAACACACACACACAAATGAAGAGGGCTGCTACCAAAGGCGGCCAAGCTGACTCATAACATAATGGCAACACAATGAAATGGAAAGAGATGACTGAAAAAATTCAATTTATCCAAACATCTATTTATTCACAGATCAACAGTGGCATAGCAGAGGGGATAATATGAAAAAAGGCAGGGGATGATCAGCAGTGGTTCACTCTTTGGGAGAAGTGAATTAGAAAAAAAAATTCAATGTAGCTTTACTGTGGAAGTGGCAAATTGGAAAGGAAAGGACAGGAGACAAACAAACGCAGACAGACAGAGTGTAAACATAAGAAAATTCAGTACTACATTACTTGTTTATTCATGGACCGCTGGACACAGGCATATTCACAATCGTAATGCTAGCATGCTCGCACGCACACACACGCACACACATGCAACACACACTCACACACGCAACACACACGCACACACAACACACAGTTTCAACTAGTCTTCTCTCTCCTGTTCCCTCTTAACGCTTCAGCTGGCTTTGTCCTGGGGCAGCACTTCTCTGCTGTAACATCTGCCCGTAACATCCTCTCAAGCACAGAGAGAGAAAACACACACACACACACACACACACACACGCCACAAGGCACAACACTACCATATACCCATAACACTCAAAGCAAACAGAGAGCAGCCGCGCAGTACACATTTGCTTTACTGTCCATCAATTATTAAATATTAGTCATCATGTGTCCTTAGATGAAGCATGAAATCTGGCCTCTTTACATGGGTGCTTCTCACTGTACTCTACTGTACCAGAGAGAGAGAGAGAGAGAGAGAGAGAGAGAGAGAGAGGGACAGAGAGGGAATGATGACAGATGAGTGGAGAGAGGGGATGAGCGAGGCTGAACCATCATAGGTCCACTCCTAGTGACAGAGTGGGATGGAGGAGTAGGGAGGAGCGGAGAGAGAGAGAGAGAGAGAGAGAGAGAGAGTGAGGGATGAGGAGTCTTGCAATGTCACATAATGGACGGGAGATTCCATTAATAAGTCATATGTGATTAACATCCTGTTAGGTCACACCAGAGATACACTGGCTCTTTCTCTCTCTCTCTCTGTCTCTCTCTCTCTCTCTCTCTCTCTCTCTCTCTCTCTCTCTCTCTCTCTCTCTGTGTATTGCTAATGTCCCAAAGCCCATGCAGCCATACTTAGCTTCAATATGACTCTAAAATAGCCAGCAGAGGTTCATTTGTTTCTGCCTGACTCACTTTCTCAAGGTCAAAATATACTTAATTATGCCATTTCAGGGAAATTCTTGGAGTCGCAGAGTGCATTAAAAAACACTAAGACAAGAAAAAATAAGAAAAAATAAAAGTGGAGACAAAAATACCAAGTATCCTAACCAGCCACACTAATCTTCCTCTCTCATACAGTCATCCAACCCCACACACACATGTAAACGCCTTCGCTTACATCTATATATTTAGACACAAACATGCACACACACATTTGTATTACAATACTCATGAGGACCTTCACTGACTACATTATTCCCTAACCACTAACCCTAACCTTAACTCTCACCATACGCATAGCCTTAAAGGAATAGTTCACCCAAAAATGAACATTTTGACATTATCTACTCACCCTCAGGTCAGTTGAAACACCAGTGAAGT